>NC_051226.1:13073700-13171200 GCF_015220715.1 Pygocentrus nattereri
ACCCACCCACAGTTATACCCAGTATAGAATTACAGGAAACATTGTTATTCTCAAGCTAAGTCCTTGAAAGCACTTGGTGTCCTCTATAGTTATTGGCCCATTAGTGCATTAGTCCCTTTACTTTTCTGTATAACATACCCACCCACTGCTGTGAATCTTACGGAGTGCAGGCAAGGCCCAACATTTCTCCTTATTCTAAATCTGATTTTGCCTTTTATTTGGCCAAGATTTCTTGGCTGCATGCCTGGTTCTGAAAGCCCCTGGCCAGAGCTAGTCTTGGCCTGCTGTGTGTCTTTTCCAGAGATTTATTCATGTCTTAATCAATAACAAACGCTCTGGCTGCCACACGGCTGTTTGTGCAGAGTTCAGATGCCTGCCACTGTTGTTCCCCGCTGAAGAAGCGCATTTTATAGAACCGAGTAAGAACAGGATTTATATATTGTGTGATAAGATACTGCTACAAGTGCTATAAGTGAAGAGTGTCCGTATTAATCACCAAGAAATATTTCTGTAACCAGTTCCTCTTTTGGTAAAATTGCAAACCTGCTTAAGCAGAGCCAAGTGTCTGGTGAATTAAACTGATATCTTGTGCAACTGGCATAAACTCAATTCTGAAAACGCTGAGTGATTTGTAGTGACAGATCCACTTTGACGTGATGCAGTATTGAATAGATATAAAAGGGGCATGCAAGAAAGGTTATGAGCAAGGATGGGTCAAGGCTCTTGATGTTGCCAAAAAATGCAGCAGCAAATAATCCATCTGTTTAAGTACAGTGTTCCTCTATCAGCAATTGAAAGGATTTTAGCTATGTCTGTATCTACAAATGCACGTTTAGACTGTGCTTTGCACAGTGGAAATCAAATATAAACAACATCCTGAAAAACAGCTGACTTCTCTCAGCTCAAGCTCTTCTAAAATCTTACAGAACTTTTACATTCACACATTGGAAATGTGTATTGTCTGATGGGTCAACCTTTTAGGTTGTCGATGGAAACAATGGGTGAGCTCATTAAACTCTTTGTTACCAGCATACAATTCAAAAGCCAGAGTCTGTCATAGTATAGGGGGTGTATTAGAGTGTAATTATGTTCAGCACAGCATTGAAGGCACCATTAATGTTGAAAGGTACATAGATATTTTAGAGCAACATATCTGGATACAGTGTCTGACTTAGTGGAAGAATGACAGAAAATTGCTCTTTTAAAACTGGATCAGTGTTTTCAGTCCCCAGATGATTAGTAAGTTTTGTTGAAAAGTTTTGTTGAAAAGTAACACTCTGAAACATACTTCTGTCTCCACTTTTTTGCAATGCATTGCATGCATCAATTGGAATAAGTGTATATTCATAAAAAGGCAATAAAGTTCGTATCAATTATTATGTTTGTTTGCTATTTTAATACAGGTAGATTTTATAATCAATTCTGTTTTTATTAGCATTTCCCATACTGTCCCAATTTTTTTGGAATTAGGTTTCTGCAATTTAGTAAAGAATAATAAAAAGGAAGACAGTATCAAATAATTGTTTCAATTATTTTGGTCATTTGAATGATAATCCTGTTTGATGGTTTATATTTGTGATAGAAACAACAATTGTTATAACATAGTAATAAGCCATTATAACAGTTTTTTGTTTGTTGTTGTTTTGCTGTTTATCCTCACAGGGTTTCCGTGGTGACTTTGTAAACACTCAGGTGCTTAAGAAGGACGCAGATGGACTCTGCAGTCTTTCACATGTAGCGCTCTGTCTCTTCGAAGAGGTGTGTGTGTGCTGTGTGCTTGGCCTGGATTAAGGCCTCCCACAGTTTCCTTATGTTGTTGCTTCATTTAGAAGACTTTGAGGATCTGACACATATAATAAACATTGCCAAAATCCTTGGCATGCTCTGTCAGGCGTTTCTCATACTTTGATGAGAGAATTTAAAGTGAAAGTTTAACTAGGCAGAAATTGATATGACCATTTTTTTGTATTTTGTGTAAAGTATGTGTCCTGTACATAAACTCTAAGCTTATTATTCAGTTAATAACCTAAAAGACTTGTCTTTTATTCCAAAGACCAGGAATGCCACTTCTGATGCAGCATCTTGTAGATATAGTGATAAACATTGTTTAAGTTTCAAAACCTTTCACGCCCAGTTCATACACTCCGTATATGTAAACTGTTTTGAATGAATCATTTTTGTGATGTCATGAAAAATTACTACATTTACATATACCCACCATTCAGTCTACAGCAGTTTAGCATTGCCGACTCACATCGAGGTTTTGAACTGGTCTGCCTTTTGAATGAGGCATCATTTATTACATGTATTCTTCTTAAAGACAGTAACAA
Organism: Pygocentrus nattereri; assembly: GCF_015220715.1. Classification (NCBI taxonomy): domain Eukaryota; kingdom Metazoa; phylum Chordata; class Actinopteri; order Characiformes; family Serrasalmidae; genus Pygocentrus; species Pygocentrus nattereri. Next base: position 13,076,031 of record NC_051226.1, read on the forward strand.
AAACAGCTTGTTCAATGCTAAAGGATAGAGGTTATAAAATGATCATGTAAAAATTAACCATAACTGACTTTCATATAGAAACATACATAAATGGTGTCTGTGAATCTCGGGAGAAAATTGATGTGGGTTTTTAAATCTTATTATTCAGTAACTAGTAGGATTTAATTAGTAACAACTATGAAACAAATGTAGAAGTTACATAGTTATGAAAGTGACGAATTGAAGTACATTACTACATCTGTGAAGCACACCTACTTGCATTGGTGCCACAGCAGTCTTTAAAGTGAAATATGCTGGTTTAAAGACTAGAAAACCCCAATCTAATGATGAATCTTGAAGGTGGAAGTAAATTAAGAAAGACTATAAAATTGGTGTGAATATTTAAGGGCAGGCTGTTTGATATATATTTTTTTTAATTCTTAATTTTTTTAATTCTTCATCTGAATTATTTTTATGACAAGGACATCAATGACTGGTTGTGGTTCATTAATGTAAACTATCACCACAGATTTATTAACCTCTAGATCAGTGGCCATCAGTCATTGTGTTATGTACATTGCATCCTTTTTTGTGTTTTCGTACATATCCAGCAATTGTAGTGAGTGAAAACTGATGTACGAAAACACAAAAAAGGATGCAAAGTTGTGAATTTAAACCAGTGAGGCTGAGATGTTCTGTGCTGAATATACAAAATATTTTTTATGCCAGAGTAATTTTGTTGTTGTAATACAGTCTCTCCATTTTAATATGTGTGTTCTAGATTTGTGCCCTGGCGTCTAACTGCCTCTCCTCGTGCAGCATGGGCTCGTCCTCCCCTGGCTCTGAGGGCGATGCGGTGAAAGTGTATGTTTGGGGCAGTAACAGCAGTCACCAGCTGGCTGAGGGAACTTTGGAGAAGATCCTACAGCCCAAACTGGCACAGGGCTTCTGCGATGCGCAAATGGTGTGTCTGCCTGAGTGTGTATACGGCTCTGCTCCTCAGCATGCATACACATGCTTATGTATTAAAGCGATAGTTCAGTGAAAACTCTTCATTTACACAGTTTCCACCTTTCCTAAATGTAAGATCAACCAAGACATGTTTGGTGTCTGAAGATTGCTTCCTTAGTTTTGCAGTGGAGCTTTGAGGCTAACAAGTAATGAAAGCTAATAGCCACCAATGGTCAACATGCGAATTCCGTGCATGTGTAATCGCAAACTTGCCTCAAACTGCATTTTGCTGCTAAGTAATCCTGAATAATCTTGCTTATGTGGTTCCTGAACTCCTGTGTTCATACATTTTGTCCATTTTAAAAATTTCTATGGACAATATGTCATATTTTGGATGATTGATTACATGTAGTGTACAAAATATATATTTATTATAGAATACAGTATATATATATATATATATCTGCTAATAGTTGTAGGATCATACAGTCGTTTGCGAAATTTTTTTTTCTTGGAGAATAAATGAACACATCCTCTTCAGAGAATGCTTCTGTATATTTTAAACTACTGTTTATTTGCTGTATTTACCATATTGGGGGGAAAAACATGAAATGTGGCCTGTGCAAAAGTTATTGCACATTTTATATTTCATGTTTAATGGGTAATTTGATGAGGGGTGTTCAGACTTTTTACTTGACTTTTATCTGTGACCATGTACCCCTCCTGACCATGCTTCGTAGATTTAGTCCAAAACTTTGCACTAATGTTTTTGTCTCCCACGTCCAGATCTGCAGTGCTATCTTAAATGCATGGTCAGCAGTGGATGCTAAACCCTTCATCATTTTCATTGGATCCGTGAGCCATAGCTCTGTAACACTGAACCTTGTCCATGAAACAGTCATTAACCTTGCCCTAGTACAATTTGAACACAACAGACTCATCAGCCTCAATTGAATTTACTGATGCACACATGTACAACAATAATTTTTAAAAATTCAGTGAACATCTACCTTATGAGGTCATATGTAAACGTTGACTTACATTTGAGCACACATTTGTAAATCCTCAGTTGTTTAAATGTTTTGCTGCTATCTTTTCACTAAATTCTTTTCACTTGCAGACCTACAGTCTCTTTACTAAATTGAATATATTTGGGGGAAAAAAAGTAAAATATAACACATTAAGTGTGTTGTAACCTTTGTACAGGCTTCACTTTCTTATTTTCAGCAAATACATAGTAACCATGAGGAATGTGTACTTTTGCATATGACTGTATCCACACTCAATGCTGTTTCTTATTCATAATCATTTTTTTCTAAGCCTTTTAGAACAACATAACTTAAAAAATAGATCAATCCTAAAAAATAATTTGTTGTATAACTTAAAAAGAATTTAATCCTTAAAAAGAATTTGTTGAATAAGTCTTTTCCATGGTATGTTATACTCTGCTATATTCATGTTTATGGGCTTTTGTTACTACAAAGCATTATATATTAAGTGCTTTAACAGAGTGAGGGTTTAGGTTAAGGTTAGATCAATACTTCCCTAATATTCATCTGTCTCTTTACAGATTGAGGCAGGTCAGTACTGCACCTTCTCTGTATCAGCTGATGGCTCAGTGAGGGCTTGTGGGAAAGGCAGCTATGGCCGTCTGGGCCTGGGAGACTCCAACAACCAGTCTGTTCCCAAGAAGCTGGTGCTGGATCCTCCTCGCACCATGAGAAAAGTTTCCTCTTCCAAAGGCTCGGATGGCCACACATTGGCTGTAACTGCTGAAGGGGAGGTGTTCAGCTGGGGAGACGGAGACTACGGCAAGCTTGGACATGGAAATAGTGCCACACAGAAATACCCCAAACTCATACAGGGACCCCTACTGGGCAAGGTGAGGGAAAACAGTCCTAGAACTCATGGCCTTCTTTTTTAATATTAAATCTGTGTATACAGATGATACTAGCTCCAACATCAAAAACGGTCAAATAGTTTAGCCAGAAGTGAGCAAACAGTTGACAAATGCCAAATGCTGTTTTGTGGTGATCAGCAAAAGTTGGAGAGCCATAGCTTTCTCAAATGTTTTTAATACAAATTTCCTTATTTTCTATATTGTTTTACAGAAACCTCGCATATTAAAACTTTGCAGATTTATCAATAGAACATAAGTAAATATTTGTGAGAACTCCAACAGAAGACCAGGTATTCTGGAGAAACTCTATCCATATGGTCACCAGGAGTCGGAAAGGATGACACATACACTACTACTATTACTACTACTACTACTACTACTACTAATAATAATAATAATAATAATAATTATAATAAAAATATAATAAAAATTTCTCTTGCTGTGATGTTAGCACTCATTAGCACTAAAACCCTTCAGGTGTTTATACCACCATTGGGCTTAAATGTGTTTTAATAAGTGTTTTTAAAAGCAGTTTGGGAAAGAAGACTGTCATATGATTTAGGCAAAACCTGCTGTTCATACCAAGGTGGCCACTTTGATGAACAGAAATGTACCCAAAGAAATAACGTGTAGCTGTTGCATGCTAGCAAAATCTTTTTTTCTAACTTAATTGAATGTAATCTATGATTATTAAGCGAACATTACACAGAAAAATTCAAAATGTGCCCACGTATTTAATGTGTTGCATATTTTTTCTGTCTTGTCCTTATACAGAGAGAGCTCATGTTTTAATACATTAAAGACTGAACATGCCGAATGGGCTCCTATAGCCAATCCTCATTTACATATATTACAAACGGCACTATGTGAGCAGAAGGATGTGAGGGAGTGTGAAATGCAGCCAAGCTGTAGGCTGGCATGCTCTGATCATTGTAAAGTTACAGGAGTACTACCCAGTAAATAATACCAACATGTTTCACAACAAATAACATCTACTCAATACCAGTTAACATGAATTGCTTTGTGTGATTCTCACAGGCCCTCTGCTAAGCTTCATGAATTATTTGTAACATTAGCCTTTTTTAGGGATGTATTTTATCAAGGTGATCAATGGTGTTCGGAACAGGCTGCGGGCCGTTTAGACAGCAGTGACTGATGAGCTTTTTTCTGCTCATTTGCAACCAAATGGGTTTTTATCATTGCAAACTCTTCTGTGTAGCCTATACATGTGTTTGTGTGTTGTCTATCTGGGTTGTTTACTTAATTTGCTCACTTTCTGCTTTATTACCCTTTTTTAGCTTTTTTAGAACAGTTTATGTCACCATCCTCTAGCCTTTCATCAATAATCAGTCAGTTTTTGTCTAAGCTCTGTCTGCTCTAAGCCAGATGTTTTTGGGATCCTACCTAGCAGTGACAGTCGTACTAACACCCCACACACTGCCATGCCACTCACTGCTGTGCTGATAATGGTCCACCACATAATTAATATCTGGTCAGCAGCTGTCCTATGGTCAGAAACTGGCCAATAATGAATTGAGTAGAGGGGACCTCATACATTGTGCAGAAACAGGCATGCTGAAGTTGTAAACCTGAATTGTTGATCAACATAGATTGACATCTTGTACATCTTATATCCATATCTTGAATAATCTGGAAGATTCTATGTCAGTATTCTGTCCCCTGTGTACCTATTTCTAATTTATTATCTAGCTCAGACTAACTGCACATACAGAATGTGTACAACAGTACATTTCATAACTTATTACTGTACAACTGTACATTGGAATAGTGCAATATTAGTATATGTTGTGTATATGTGTATATTCAGAGTTAGTGTATATATACAGTATATATTTCTTTTCTTCTTAGATATTTATATTTTTTTTGTATTTAAATTATAAGATTTTTACTCACTTTCCACCTGTTAAAATGTGATGTGACAATAAACATGATTTGATTGATTTGATAAATTTTTTGGAGCTCATAAAGTGGGCAACGAATGGTAGTACAGCTTGGAGGTGTCTAATGAAATACTGAACTAATGAATGAACGAGTATGTTTGTTAATTTCAGCATATTTTTCTGAATGTATGAGAATGTATCTGACTGTGTGTGTGTTTCTTCCTCTTTGTGCTAGGTGGTAGTGTGTGTGTCTGCTGGTTACAGACACAGTGCAGCAGTAACCAACGATGGCGAACTGTACACCTGGGGAGAGGGCGATTTCGGCCGCCTGGGTAACTTTTTCTCTCTCTCCCTCTCTCGCTCGCTCGCTCGCTCGCTCTGTGTGTGTGTGTGTGTGTGTATATATATATATATATATATATATATATATATATATATATATATGTATGTATGTATGTATGTATGTGTATATATATGTATATATGTGTGTGTATATATATATATATATATATATATATATATATATGTGTGTGTGTGTGTGTGTGTGTGTGTGCGTGTGTGTGTGTATATATCTGTGTGTGTACAGTATATGCAAAAAAAAACAAACACTGTACATGAAGGATTTCATTCTATAATCCATAATGCTGTATATCCATTTGTAACAATTTTAGGTTTTAAAATTAATTACATGTTAATGGAAAACATTTACATTTCTCTAATAAATGCGCTTTTAATAATAATGGCAACAACATTTGGCAATAGCATATGTCATTAAAAAAAGTCAGAGGTGGTCTATAATGCGTTCTGCAAGGAAACCCTTAATCTTTAGCAATATTCAGACAGGCGGGACTGTGTGCACATGGAGAGGTGAGATAATGTATATCTTACTAGCGTTTGATGATTTTAGTCCTGCCATAATACAAATTGTCAGTAATTTTTACAGTGTGTGCATCCCGTTTCAGTAAAGATTATGAAAAAAAAGTACAGAAATAATTCCAGGATATGTTAATCCCTTGCAAATTGACATGTCAGTAAAAATTCTATTATATTCTGTGGAAACAGAGTTATGAAAAAGAGAGCATAGAGGCACTTGTGTTCTCTGTGGCTAAAATCAAGCCGATCGGTATTGTCCTGCATCAGGTGAACATTAAAACATGAACATTAAAACATGCAAAAAAATTATAAAATTGCAATTATAGTTTTATGCAGGGATGTTGACTATTGGCTGTTAATTCCCACCCAAATGGTAATGCTAAAGATACACTGCCTTCATTTGAGACAGTAACACAGACGCTTAGTATATCGTGGTTGGTGTTAAAGAATGGATCATTTAAATGTGCTGTGGCATTTACATCAAGATTTCTTATGCTGTACACATTGCTCAAACATTACAGACATCCTGTGTGTCTGTAATGGATTGGATAATGTCTTTGTTCTTAATAAAATATCCAAATTATTATAAACATTAACCCTCTTAACATTAACATTAAACTCTAGGGGTCCATGCTTCAATTCCTTATACTCATAGTTACAGAACATTTGTTTAATAATATTTATGACATAACAAAACTGGTTTTATAATGTAATGTTAAGTGGCTAACAGAATCTTCTTTATGCTTAAAAAAGCAATGCACTCAATGTAATGTGTACATATTTGTAATATATTTTGTTCATGTAGAAATGATACATACACTTTTGGATCATGTAAAGTCAAAATTAATTGATTTTATAATTTTTTTTTTCTTTTCAGTGTTTTAAAAAACATAAATAAATGGTAAGAGCTCTGTGACAGTTGGGATAAATGCCCATTCTCTTTTTCTTTCACTCTCTTTCACTGTCTCTGTTTTTTTAGGCCACAGTGACAGTCACAGCCGGAACGTTCCGACACTGGTGAAGGACATCAGCGGGGTGGGCCAGGCGGCGTGTGGCAGCTCACACACCATTGCTGTGGCTCTGGATGGACGCATCGTCTGGTCATTTGGAGGAGGAGACAACGGTCAGCTTTTACACTGCTGAATATGATCCAATTTACACAAATCACTCAGCAAGACTGAGTCATCTTCTTTGTGCATGTTTCCCACCAAAAACATGTTTTAGAACAGCCTTTAAAACAGTAATTAAAACATTTGTACATTTTATCTGTATTTAAATGCTGAAGCCAAAGTCATTAAAATGATTTAAAAAAATAAGAAAATATTTCATAATTTAATGTCAAATGAGTGATAAATGAATAGTTCAGTGAAAAATTTAATGATTGTAGTTTTGTAGATTGTAGTTTAATGAATAATTTTTTTTTCTTCGACAATAAATGCAGTCAGTTAGGGATGAGGGATGCATGATGCACTTTTTCATTTCATTTGTAATAATAGAATGGTCTTTATTGGGGATTTGCTGGAGGTTAGGGAACCAGCCCTGTGACCGAAAGGTTGCCAGTTCAATCCCCTGAGCGGGCAGTATGTGACTGAAGTGCCCTTGAGCAAGGCATCTAACCCCCAACTGCTCCCTCGCACTGCAGATAGGGCTGCCCACCGGTCCGGGCAAGTGTGCTCACTGCCCCCTAGTATGTGTGTGTTCACTGGTGTGTATGTGAATTTTCACTGCACTGATGGGGGAAACCACACATTTGAGAAACTACCTATTTAAGATTACTCAACCACTCAACACAGTTTGTTGCAAAGTGTTGTAATTAAGACATGCAGTTTGCACAATGCTAGTTGATGGATTGTTAGTCCCCACTACTTGTTAGCTACATTGGCCTTGTGGCTCAAGTATAAAACTAAATAGGCACAAAACCCACCTTTGCTGGTCAGCTACATTACGGGTAAGGGGCCAAACCACTGCTTTAAATGAGATTAAAATTCAAAGAGTAGTTGTAGTTAAACCTGCTGCAACATTGCTGGCACATTGGAGTCAATAAATCTGAGCAGGAGGTTCCAGATGGGATTCCCCTGAATTTTGAATGGTGTCTTTGTATTTGTTTTACAGGTAAACTGGGCCATGGAGACACAAACCGTGTGTACAGGCCCAAGGTTATAGAGGCTCTACATGGCTACATCATCAGGAAAGTGTGTGCTGGAAGTCAGTGCTCACTGGCTCTCACTTCTGCTGGACAGGTATTTTTTTAACAAAAAAATAACAAAAACAATATAAATAGTCCAGAGTTACTTAGAGTACAGTTTTGTTCCTTTAAAGTTCATTAAAGTTATTCTGGTATCACTGTAGTTGAACCCTGCTACGTATTGTTGACATAACCATGCCATAAACATGATATCATGATGGATTTTGTTGAATAAATTATGTTCTGTTACTATTTCCAGTAATTTTGATAACAGATGCCATGATGTTTCATATCATTGCAGCTTATGCCACAAGCTTATTTTTGCTATGCGCTCTGGATAGCTGTTCAGACACAGAATTGCAGGATTTTACAAAACACTGGTATACACTCATGTTTTTGTTTTTAATTTTAGTTTAGTTTTTAGTTTTCAGTCTGTGGTTTTGTGTGTATGTATTGTCTTTTTTAGGTGTTTGCCTGGGGCTGTGGCTCATGTCTGGGCTGTGGTTCTTCTGAAACTACATCTCTCAGGCCTCGTTTCATAGAGGAGCTGAGTGTCACTAAAATCATAGACATCTCCTGTGGAGACAGCCACTGCCTCGCACTGTCTCACGGTGAGAGGAGTGCAAGAATGACGATGTTACTGCTTGTTATTGACCCACTACACAACTATGACAGAGAGTTCATCAGGAATTAGCTGTGTAGTAATTATGGAATGAATGGGCTTTAGTAATTGGTTGAACTTGTAGCCCTACATTTAATAGTCGTCCTGTTCCAAGGCAATTCACAAAAAAGTAATAACAAAACCCACTAATAAACACAGTTGGGTGCCGTCTTGTTATTGTTATTGAGCGTGTCCAGAGGCAAAACTGTTGAACAATTGAGCTCTGACTTTTCAATCTAGACTGTCTGTAAGAATTTGATGAAATACGATATATTACCCTGAGCCATTCAACCAATTGAATCCTGACAGATTACATTACACTACTTTCTGTTGTCAAACTGAGAGAGAGTGTAGTGGAGTAGTGCTGAAGACTACTTAAGAAATTGAAGCATCCAGTTCTTGGAAGCCAAGTAATTGTAGAATTTAGCATTTGACCTGCTTTAACACATCTGCTTTTATGACATCAAACCTTTAAACAGATGTGTTGACCTGGGTGTGTTAGAGCAGGAAACATAAACCAGTAAAAATGAAACTGCAGCCCTTTAATAACTGAATTTGACAACATTGGTATATTTTATGTCTAATTTGTCACATTTTGTCTCAGAAAATGAGGTGTATGCATGGGGTAATAATGCCATGGGTCAGTGTGGGCAGGGCCACACATCAACACCAATCACCAAACCTAAGAAGGTGATTGGTCTAGAGGGGCTGTCAATCCAGCAGATCACTGCAGGAACCTCCCACAGCCTGGCTTGGACTGCTGTCCCCACAGACAGGTAATAACTGAAAAAAAAATCTGGTAATTGGATCATTGGTGCATAATTTACTAATCAGTTTTGTCCTATAATACCTTATGACCAAAATAAAATAAACAATATTATGTTTTTGTTATAATAGTATAGTGTATTGTATTATTCTATTGCTACTACTGCTACTAATATCATCACCACTACTACTACTACTACTACTACTGCTACTACTAATAATAATAATAATAACAACAATAAAATAATAATAATAATAATAATAATAACAATTTGGCCAAACCAAATCCATCTGGCCTATGAAACAAAATGTGGCTCAGTTCCAATCTGTTGCATCTGGCCCAAGTTCCTGGCTCTGCTGCATTAGTGTAATGGATACAGTTTCTAGGATTATGAATGGCAGTTCATTGAGCTCATAGCTCAGTCTGAATTATTCATATTGTGTGTGCTTTCGTGTGTGTGTGTGTGTGTGTGTGTGTGTCTGTCTGTCTCTCAATAGGCAGCTGGTGGCATGGCACAGGCCATTCTGTGTGGACCTGGAGGAGAGCACATTTACATACTTACGCAGCTTTCTAGAGCGCTACTGCGACAGCATCAGTGGTGACACACCCCCAGCTCCTTTCTCCTCAAAGAGGTACCACACAGACACACACAGTGGGGCCTGACCAATATATTGGTTAAAATTGACCAACATTAATGTCCCATGTCATTTTTTTTGATACCTGTGAAAATCTTGCTGATAAAACTACTTCTTCTGTACCATAATTAAGATACAGCTCTAGCATGAGGAAAATAGCTTATTTCTAAGGATTTAAATACTTTTAAATGGCCCATATTGTAGAAAGCTAATTTTCAATACAGTCTCTGTAAGTGGAAATAAGTTAACATATCCTCTACAAATAACAAAATTAAATATGGTGTTACAATTTCTATGTACATGCTGAGTTTACTCATTAGCTCTATGATAACATGTTATGGGGAAAAAAAAGAAACGAGCCAAACTACTAATAATTTCAGGAAGCTCTGCACCTGGTGCTACCAAATATTTGTCACTCTGTTGTTGTTCAAGAATTGTGACAGTTTACTGGAGTCTGTTTCACTTTTGACCATATTAAGTTATTGATTATAGGAATAACCTATAGTATTGATTTTATGAAAGTAATACTTTTTAGCTCCTTAAAATTGTCATCAGTTTCGGTGACATTTTTCAAATTGGCCAGGCTCTTCTCAGTACATACAGTGCTCTTGGGATACATTCTGAATACAATTTATGTTTTGTTTATTTATTACTGTCCTGAAGTACTAAAATTGTATTTATTTATTTGTGTCTGTCAACAAAATAATAACAACCAACAATGATGACCAGTTTTACTATTTGAAACCCATTTGAAATAACCCATTTGTTGTTTTATTACACACTTCTATTAGCTAAGAATAGCTGAACTGGTTTGCATTGAAATCCCTGTAATTACTGACTAATAAACATTAACATTTAATAAGCCTGGAACTTTAAGCGGTCAGTTAATTACTAACTGCAATAAGGTAGAAAAAGTACTTAAACTTTAGTGTTTTAAATGTTAGTCTCTCTTTCTTTTGTGAGGTTGGTATTTAGTTTTTTATTTAGGTTAATATTTTGTTACATTTCCCTTTTTTGGATAGCAGCTTGAAGTCTTCTCGCCATGGAGTGTAGAATTTGAACAGTTAATACTCAGCTGTGGATGTTCTCTTTCCATCTCTGAGTGTGGCGGGGATGACCATGTTTTGCTTTACATTTCAGTACAGTTTTCGCACTTTATTTCAGAATTTTCAATATATCTGCAGTCTATCTGAAATTATGTTCTTTTGAATAAAGCAGAATTTCCATGATACATTTATAAATAAAATTATTCTAAAAAAATGATTTTAGATGTGTCCCAAGACTCTTTCTGAGCACTATACATACAGACCCCACATAAAGGTCCTCAACACAGATGCAAACACTCACCACCTAGCAGCCTTGAGTGTAGTTATTTCTGTTTTTAACATCCCTTCTAATGTGTTACCACCTTTCACCACTCAAACTGTTTACTTAGTGCCATTTCTGTTGGAAGAAGATTTGTTTCTGTTGAAACATAAATAGTGTTCTCCCCTAACTATTGACTCTTCCTAAAAATAAGTCAAGAGGTGGCACTACATCATCCTGTGCTGAGTGGCGGTGTTGTAGAATGACAGCTGAAGCTCAGGCTCGCTGGCTCAATCCACTGCATTGCTGGGTTGCTGTCAATGTGTATGTGCTTTTACCTAATACAAAGTGAATTGTGTTGTCACTCTGATGCAGAATGCAGACCAGCTGACTGCCTGCTTTGGCATTTGCGCTATGAGTGGACTGTGGACTCTGTCTAAAAAAAAAATACGCAAAGGAAAGGACTCACAAGAGAAAGATGAAACACAAAAACAGAAATGTTGGCCACTTTAAATTTGCACCACTTGGAAGTACTTTGTTTATACCTTAATAAATTTACTATGCAGAAAATTAGAAAAATTGGATGTTCTCTCATATAGTGCCGCTCTAAATTATATTAGCTTTCTCCTTACCTAAGTGTAGTTGATCAGACTAGACATTTGTGGTGTCTGAAATTTGCTATTGTATTTTTACACAGAAGCTACAAGGTTAATGTAGATAAGAATTATTGGACGCTTGTGTACAGCAGTTGTGATGTGTGTAAGTGGCTCCTGACACCTTCCCATTGACTCTGTGCCCAGAGTGATGCCACTAATGAGAAACCCCTCATACCTGCAGACAAAATTGAGAAACACGCACACACACACACACACACACACACACACACACAAATATGGATGGAAGACACACACTCCTCCATAGAACATATGGCCCAATTCTGCATGAAGGTCAGCCCAAACTGTTCTTTTAACACTGACTCCCTTCCGTTTTTATTTCTCTTTCTCTTTCAGGGAGCATCACCAGTTTGTGTTGTTATGTATGAAGCTCTTGTCTATCCACCTGTCCTTGGCCCATGCAGGAGGCACGGGGGCTACTGTTCTCGGAGCTCAGGGGAGACCCCTTCGGAACCTCCTCTTCAGACTCATTGACTCAAATGTGCCCGAATCATTGCAGCAGGTTTAATGACTACTTTTCCAGTGTTAATCTCATTTAAAGCAGTTGTTTGGCCCCTACCTCAATCAGACATGTTTGCTTCTTTAGTTTTGTACAGCAGTTATAAGGCTAATGTGTAGTTAGAAAGTAATGAAATATTATAGTCACCTATTTAGTTAGTATTTCAAAATTTTGTCTGCAATTCCTTCTTGACTTCTTATTCAGTTATTAAAATCAAAGTTTATTACTCACTAATTACTATGAATTACCCATAATTACCCATAATACTATAAAAATACTATGTAACTATGCCTGAATTGAGTATAAGGGAATAATGAAGCTTTTAGATAATCTGTTAGATCACTCAGTAAAATGTCAGTATATTCATCTTGTTAAATGTTACTGTTTGCTGTTATTGACTACTTTAGTATGATAATGAATGTGTAGACGTCAATCACAATTTTGTGGTCTAGCAGTTTTAAATAAACAATTTCTTCAACTTTGATGTTAAAGTCGTGTGTGTGTGTGTGTGTGTATGTGTGTAGGCAGTGATGAACACATTGTCAATAGGAGCATCTCTCTTGCTGCCTCCTCTCAGGGAGAGAACAGAATTGCTGCATTCACTGCTACCTCAGGGCCCAGAGAGCTGGGAGAGTCTCTCTAAAGGACAGGTACACACATATCATACATTTGTTTCATATATGTTATATAGTAATGTGCAAAGTCAGAGATCACCCTTCATTTATTTAATTTCCGATCAAAATGACCAAAATGACTGTAGAAGGAGAATCAAAGGAAAATAAGTGAGAAAGCAAGTTTCCAAAACTGGACTTCAAAAAGTTATTAAAATATACAGGAGTAAAGGGATTCCTAGCTTCCTGATAGACCACCAAAACTGTCACCATCAGATAAACAGCACTTAAGATGCAATAAAAGGAAAGGGTGGACACAGTAAATACTTTAAAGAATTTATTATGTTTAGTGGTTGACATCTTCTGTGTAATTTTCTGTAACAAGCTCATTAAAAAACACATAAATTAACAAATCTACCTGTGTCTCAGTGTCTCTAGACTCTAGCCCTGCTGACCCTGTCTGTCTGTGCTCTTTCCCAGCGTCTGCAGTTGGACATGGTCCTAAACAGTCTCCAGGAGCAGAGCCATGTAGCTTCCCTTCTGGGCTACAGTTCCCCAGGGGATCTAGGTGCTGGCCTTTTGCCCCCCACACCAGATCGGCCTGTGGGCTCCTCTACCTCCAGCACTGAGGCCCCAGATCACCTTCACTTGGCTGAAGTCTTGCTTAAGACCCTCTTGCTGAGCATTGGATTCTATACGGTCAGTCTCCAACCCTAGCACAGGTTTTCATGGTGGCAACTTTGGCCAAAGCAAGCTTTGTTGATATAGAGTTTAAATTAAGAGAATAATTAAATGGGCAGCAGTAAATTTATTAAAGGTTGCATTTGGCAAAAAAATGAATGCATGTAAATTTCTTTTTACCTCAAACATAATTGGTCATCCAAGAGTAAGTCTCTTTAGGTTTGGACATGAGCTACAAGGCTAGCTTGTATCCTACCAATTAAATCATACTTACATCAAACCATGTCAAGTTGTTAAGTAATCTCAAACAGATTTCTGACACGGTATGTCTACAAACATGGGCAAAAGTGTCTTTTCTGAAATGTGTCTATACTTTTGTTCACAAATTAGCAGTCTCTGCCAGTTTGTTCAGCAGCAGAGATTCTGGCTAATTTAGTAAATGGCCTGTCTTGGAATAGTTCCACCACCCTGAGGGTGTTAGTGTAGGAGACAAGGGGTAAATATATGAACTACTTCATCTTCTGTTGTGGGTAATTTTATGACTGAAAGCTCTTGTGCTAATAAGCTCCTTTGCTGAGAGACTGTGCTTTGCTGCTGTATGTGTAGGAGCGTGCCTTTGGTGAGCTAGAGAAGAACAGTGACAAGCAGCAGTCCAGTTCAGCTCAGAAACAGACTGAAGCTCCATCTCACTTCCACCATCTGCTGTCTGCCCTGCACAAACACTTGCTGGCACATTGCTACATCTACACCAATACTGAGGTACATTCATGTTCTTGTGTTTGTCATTTTATATGGTAGTGTGGGTAGTTGATTGATTAGAGTGTATGCAGACTTCAACTGCAGATTAGCCTTATTGTTCTGATACCTTTTAATTAGAATTGATGTTTACTCTTATTGCTTTTGATGCAAGTCAAGTGTCAAGTAGTCTTTTGTCTGAAATTGTCAGTCCTTCATATAACTTCTATACATTGGAACCAATGCTTTGTATGAATGATGTGTCCATCAGTGTTTGTTTCTCTCAATGTAGGATGACAGCAGTGTGACATTGCTTCATAAACACCTGTGCCTGCTGCTGCCCTATGCTGCTGAAACTTTTAGGAGGTCCACCATTCTGCTGGAGGAGAGCTCACTGGATAAACATGTCATTAATAAGCTACACAGTAAGAAAATAGCACAATATAACCTCCAGAACAATATAATATCCAGAATGAAGTTATAATATCCAGAATAACAACATGTTGTTACATCATCGAAAAAGGAGAACACACCTTCTATAGAAGTCCATAAGATATCACCATCTACTGATGCACCAGTTAGCTCTAGTGCTAGTGTTAGCTCTGCTGAAAGAACAGGGGGCCCATGCTTTTGGAAAGGGATGTCCAACAAGCTTATATAGATATCAGATGTCCATATACTTTTGAACACATAGTGCATATTATGCAGGCATGCTATAACAAACAGATAATGCATAATTAATCATAATAATTGTCCCTAGTATTGACATTCATTGACACACTTTTTATTATTTACATTGATGAAACGTGTGTGTGTGTGTGTGTAGTGGTGTTGTTTGGCTCAGTAGCAGGCAGTCTCCTGTGTCAAGTAATGTACTCTCTGCTGCTGCTGCCTCTGGCTGTGGTCAAGCCTCTCCTGCCTCACCTGCTGTCGCTACTGGAGCATCTAAACGAGCTGAACTGCTACCTGCCCAACACCAGCCTTCTAGAGTCACTCGAGCTGGAGGGAACACCTCAGGGTAAATGCACCCCCATACACATACACGCAAGAAACATGCAGTGCATATGTGTGTGTATATAGCATTTTAGTTTGCTTAATTTGCTTTTTAATTCATTTTAGTTACAGGTCACTACCAATTTACAAATTTACCTATCTGAGAAGTTTTTTTGTGAAGTGATTCACTATGAGCCAAATGTATATTTCCAAAAGTACAACATGTTTTTGCAACTTACTTTCTATATATGGATTCTATGGACTGTGGAGTCAGTGGTATGTTTAGAAAATTTAACAGGGTTAATGCTGTTCATCAAACTGTTTTGTTTGAAAAAAACAAGGAAATTCAGTTTTCCATGATATTGGCCTTACTGGTCTTTCGGTGTCGATGAGTGGGTTCATTTGAAGCTAATGGAACTACATGCTGTCAGCTGTAAGATGACTAACACACTCTGTTTAACTCTACCATAACCAGAGATTTCAGAGGTGACAGATGCTGCTCTTGGAGAAGAGTCACATGACTGGGCATGGCTTTTGGACCTGGAGAGATCAGTGGCTCTGGCAATTGGTCGGTGCCTGGGAGGGATGCTGCAGGGCCCTCCCCCTTCCGTTCAGGAGAAGGCAGCCGAATATTGGCTCTGTAACCCACTCCTGAGGAATGGACTAGAGATGGACTTTGAACAGCTGGGTAACAAAATTCTGTTGTTTTGGGTGTGTGTTGGTCACATGATCAGGGTTGGTCAGGGGACAGGATTTTGGAACTGAGGGCCAGAATCAAGCAGAGTTTTGTGGTTTCCCTGCTCTAACACTCCAGCTAATCCTAGCAAATTACTGATGAGTAGAATCAGGTGTGTTTAAAAGGGAAAGTCACCAAACTGTGCAGGAATCCAGAATTCCAGGTCCCAAGTTCTCTACCTCCAGTATAGGTAATGGGGAATGACATGATTACTCATATGTGCATATACAGACCTACTTGGCTAAAGGGTTCATTTGCAAATTGCTGCCTTCTGCGATACCAGTATTGCAAAGGCAATAAATCACTATAGATCGTCATAACAATTAATAAACAATGTATTATGTAACCCAGTCTTAAACTGTAAATTAATGTTGTGGGTTGATGGAATGTTTTTGGATTATGCAGATTTAGCCATGGGCTGGCTGACGGAGGCGATATTGCTGGTTTCTGGAGATGCTAGGCTGGCTGACCTTCAGCTGTCTGAGGAAAATGCCACACTGGTGGAGTTGGCCCTTGGCTCCCCACGAGAGCCAGCTGCCAGTCTGTGGAGGAAGATGAAGGAGTATGCTGCCAGCAGAGGTGAAGCAGAGAAGGGTCATCATGACACTAAAGCAACAGCTGAGGGACGTTGATGCTAAAATAGCCACTATCGTTTTCTCTAAGAACTGAGATAAAAAACATTAGTTTGGCTGTTCTGTATTGTGTTTCATTCAAAAACTGTCCTGGCTGAAACACTTCTTATAACTTCAATGAGTTACAACTTGAATGAACAGAGCTAAACTGCTCTAGACTAAAAAGGTGAATATGTTCATTTTTAATGTCACCAAATCAGGTAATACAAAAGAGGTTGTTTTCACAGCTTATTTTTAACAGACTTTAAAAAATATTTACATACTTCATTAATATCAAAAACTAGGGACATTTTTGTTTGCCATGATATGGGCCCTTTAGTGGATTTGTTTTTGTTTTTCCAAAGGTTTTTCCATACAAAGGAAATTGCTTAAAAGCAATAACTTTATGATAAGAATTTGTACTGTTTTCACTTTACCTCAAGTATAGTGAATCAACCAAGACATATTTGGTATCCAGAGTTTGCTTCTTTAGTTTCTCACTTAAGCTATGACTCTAATGTAATAATGGAAGCTTATTCCCCACCAATCAGCATTGTGTGAAGTGTATGTTTAAAATTAGTCAAAAGTAAGCCTGAATTTATTTCTATTCTGTAGTCTGTTAATAGAACAGCATGTCATACGGTGACAAAACCCACAAAAGGGTGTCTATTTGAGATTACTTAACAACTTGTTGTGGTTTGAGGGAACTATGTGATAATGTAGGCATATAGTTGGCACAGTGGTTAATGGTAGAGTATAACCTTCCATTAGCTATACTACCTTTGTAGTTCCAATGTATAATTAAAGAAGTACTTCTTAAAAAAATAATAATAATAATAATACATTTGTGATAAAAGGAAACTTTTTTATTTTCTCAAAATAGTGCTTAAAATCGAGCTGGAGGGTCAAAATGGAGAGGGAGGATCTCAGTCCTGGCTGCTTAAAGGCTCAGAGAAAGCAATCTATTTGAGTAGATTATATTAGTAATTAATTTGTACTTATTGTGTTCACCATTCCTGTGTTTGTGTTGCTGTATATGTGTTACATTGTGTTTATGTGTTATTTTAGACTGGGATGGCGGAGCTGCTTTAGGGGACAGTTTGCTAGAGACGGCGTGTCGCTGTAGTCTTGCTGCTCTGCTGAAGCACACAGGGCTGCAAGATGATGCATACTGGCAGGACAGGTGAGTCTCTGCCTATCCACCATCAGCAGCCTCTTTATTCTTCCCTCCTCACACCTGTGTTCCTCAAATGATTAGAATGTACAGTTGGAGCAAGGGCTACACGATATATTGTTTGTTAATTGTTGGCACAATATTGGCCATTTCATTACCAATATCATAGAAGACTGCAAGTGCAGTCACAGTGGGTTTACTGTCTTTGCCGTTCTTGATGACTTTTATGCTAGTGTTTTGATGTTTCATCAATGAATTTTTAATACATTTCAAGGCCTGATTAATTGTGTAGCCTTAGAGGATGCAGCAGTGTAATCCATAATTGGAATGCTGCATAAATGGTTGGGCTGGTATGTGTGTAAGAAACATATTTTCAATCTTTAATGTTACATGATGAAAAACTGAAGTGCAGATGAGTCAAAAAGAGTGAGCAGAGACACTTTTTTCATGAGCAAATTGATGATAAATATGTCTGAAACATTTACTGAGTGACCTTTATCTCCATAATTAAATTATCATTTCTCTGTGTTGTACTTACTGCCCTTTTTCTGTCTTTTCCTCTGCATGCACACACACACTGTGTCCTTCATCTCCATAATTAAATGATCATTCCTTCTTTCTCTGTGTTGTACTTACTGCCCTTTTTGTCTTTTCCTCTGTGCACACACATTAGGAGTGCACGATATGGACTAGAATTGCGATGTGCGATAACATTGTTGGATATCCCGATATCGATGTGAAACGATAAATTCAGATTAAAATACAGAAATGTAGTGTCTCTCTGAACAGCAGCACGTTAATTTGTTTTGTTTTTTACTGTGTAATGAATCCAGAATAATTCCAAATATTTTGCAGGTTTATTCAACAATAGATGAAATCTAAAATTAGATAACACGTGTACAAGTAATAATAGTGCAAACATTTTGTGCGGTGCAAGGCTGTTCTCTCAACATTTAGTAATAATAAATAATAATAAAACAAATTAATAAATACATAAGTAAATAATAGAAAAATAAGGTTAAAAAATAAATGAAATAAAATACAAACAAAAGCTCTTTTCGGTAATAGCACAAATTTATTATAGCTAGAGCTCAGCATCACAGAAGCAACATAGCCAACATAAAAGCACAAAAACTTGCAGTTTTTTCTAAAAGGTATACTCTGTAAAATGCTGTTTGTCCGTACAACCTAAAAAAAGACATTAAAAGTATTTATTTAAAGTTGATTAAACACAGTTCAATCTTATTACCACATTAAGTAATTTTTAGGTTGAACGGACAAACCATTGTTTACGGGGTAGAACTCCAAAAACATGCCAACAGACCGCAAATAAGCTCAGCGATCCGTTTTCATTTTTTCTACTAATTCTCCTGACTTCTACCTAGTCTTTTTATTTTCCATTTAGTCACGCATTCGACTTTTCAGTTCAAAGTCCTGGTTAATGAAGTGAACGGTCAAGCTCACGTAGGGCTCCGTTGTTCTGCTGGACCACAGATCCGTTGTACACGCAAAGAATCCAATTTGCTTCAGTTCGGACTGTCCACTTCTAACGCATTGAGCATGCATCTCTGGCACGGCAACATGGGAGAAATGCCTTCGTGACGGAATCTTGTACCGTTTATCCACCTTGTTTAGTAAGTGCACAAAGCCTTCTTTGCTAACCGTTTTAAATGGCACCATATCTTTAGCCAAGTAGTGTGTGACGGCATCGGTTATTTCTTTGTGACGCCGTGAGCCCACGTCATATGGAGTTACGCTTTCGAACATTCGAGCGATGGATTTGTTTTACACCTGGAGCTGCATCGTGACAAGAGGTAGATCTAGCCGTGCTTTCAGACTTTTTTGCTGAACACTCCTCATACAGTTGTTTGTGGTTGTGTTTTAAGTGATGGTAAAGGTTTGTCGTGTTCCCCGTGACTGTAGCCACAACGGCTCGGCATTCTTTGCACAAAACCTTGGATTGAGCATGGTCATCTCGACTAAAACCAAAGTATTCCCAGACTACAGACATGCCTCCCCTTTTTGGAACCAATTCATCCTCACGCACGTCTTCGCTTCTCGAAGATTTTTCGGCACGTGGCCTGGCTGTGCTCATTTTTTTTCCGGACTAAGAAATCGCGTGTCTGATGAGCGCGTTCACCTCGCTCTGCCTCTTAAGTCACGTGATCATAGTCTGCAGCGCGAAGAGCTCCCTCTATTGCTGGACGCGGATAATGCACGCATGTGATGCAATTTGAGTTTGCTGTTATTCAAGGCGTTATCGTGGCTCTTTCGATGTGTTTATCGTGAAACCTCATATCGCGATAACGATAAAAATACGATTAATCGTGTAGCCCTAACACACACACACACACACACACACACACACACACACACACACACACATATTCCACTCTCTTCTTCTCTCTCCCTCCATGACTGTACTGTACTTCTGTTGTCTGGCTGTCTGTATGATAAATGCATTAGCTATAATGACTCATTTGAAAGAGTGAAAGGTCTGTGGATATAAACTGGCAGTTATAAATTGATATAAACAGGCTGTGGTAGGAGAACTTGCTATGTCTTCCTTGTTATACTGGCTACAAATCCAGTGTTTTATAAAGGATTTTTCAAAAAAGCTGGATAACTTAAGCCAGTGTCCTGTTTGGTAGCATAGGTTAAATTTTATTGGCCTCCTCCTCATCCCCTCATCCCCCTGTAGTAAATCTTTATTACTCACTTACAAATGCAGATGTTTTTTTAATGAGGCGATGCTAATAGTAAGCAAGTAGCTTCTGTGTGCATTATTGAAAGAAAAGGAACTGACAAGACCCCACACCATATAATCTTCATTTCACCAATTATTTCTCAAAAACAGGATAGCAAAGAAAGTAACCCTCAACTGGAGCAGCAGGGTGTGAGGGGTAGGAGTCACATAATATTGTGATGCAAAGTATAATCCTAATTTTTGACCAAGTACATACATATTTTTTTTTGTTATATGTGTGTGATTGCAGGTATGAACCATGTGAGATGCTGATAGAGATCTATGAGGTGGTGTATAAAGTCCGCACTACTCTTCTGTCTTTAAAAGAGAACATGGCAAATGCAGCCAATATCCAGCCTGCAGCAGTTACTAAACAGGTAAACACTTCAGCACATTTAGTTTTTAACTATTTTATTATGGTAACTGTTTATTCATTTAAATTTGTACTCCTTCCTCATGATTTAAATGTATGAATGTGCAAAGTGTTTTGTTGTAATGCTGCAGACAAACTAAGAAAGCAATACGTAATTTTTGGTATCCTGTTAGTCCATCAGTGGGAACGTTAATGATTAAATAAGAAAACATCAATACTTGAGCCTCCATGTATCAGTAATATTTTTTCTGTCAAAATATTGCAGTAATATCTATTTTTTCCCTCCCACCCCTAATCTGTAGTGTTGGACATTATTTTCTGAGTTGAAAGAAATATTGTATTTGGAAGTGTTTCTCTATGATCTCTATGAGTTTTTATGTGCAATGTGTAATTTGTGAAACATTAACATGATCTAGAGATGCTTCAAGAACTGGTTTCTGTATAAGTTTTTGGTTTGAAGATGAATAAGGACCATACTTCTCCTGATCCTACTTCTCTCTCCATGCTGTGTCTGTGACCCTGCAGGGTTCAGCAGGTTCTCAGAGCCCTGGAGAGGAGAAGCTGGAGCCCAGCAGCTCTTCAGAACAAACAGGGAGAGAGCCAGAGCCCACTGGCCAGAACACACAACCTGCCGAACACAATCAAGACGATCCCACTGAGGATGAAACCCCCAGCATCAGTATGTACCTGCCGGGTAAACACATTGCTTTTTGTGTTTTCACATTCACCCACACACAGGTTTCTAAAGTGTCAAGATGTTAGGTCGTCTATATATCCCACATGAATTTTATACCTATAATACCTTATACTTTTTATTTTGTGTTAAAGATTAATAATGAATGGATTTGTTTTAGGCTATAGCCTATATATGTAGTATATGTATACTGATGCAAACGTTTGGACACCTCATGTCAAATACATGTTTTGTTGATTTTCTATGTGAAAATAAATTGACACATCCTTTACAGTGGGGACATAAAAAAGGACATTTGCACAGTTAAGGGCATCATTTTCCAATAATTTCTTGAGTTTAACGTGTTGGAAAAAATATATACAGTGCTGTGCGTTAGTTTTAGGCATCTAAGCACATTTTTCAACAATTTACCTCAGCAATGAGTTGATCATAATATACATTAGAATAAAGTCATATTCATAATTAAAATAAATATAAAAACAACAAAAATTAACAAGAATTTCTTGGTTCCATATTTTTCTAATATCCATAAAGTCCACTATTTATTATTTATATGATGTATATAAATTAATCTATACATTTTGTTTATTCAAATATTAACCCTTTTCCCAGCAAATAAACACATACTACACAAATAAATAGATTTTGAAAATGTGTCTTGGATGCCTAAGACTTTCGCACAGTACTGTATATAAAATGCATCCTAACTTTTTACACTCCACATTATATATTTTCCTCAATATGTTAAACACAGCAAATAAATGGTAATCGTACATTTACCTAAAAGTGTTTTATGTAGAGGATGTTTTATTTTCTCTTTTACAGTTAACACATCATGTAAACATGTAATTTATCCAGAGGTGCCTAAAGCTTTGCTGAAAATTCACTTTGCTTTTAAAAATAGACAATGATGGAACCGTATTCTACATACATATGATGGAGCTGCAGAATATGTAGTCTTTTAACTTGCATGGAGCCTTTTGGCTGTTGAGGCTGTTTGTATGTGTATGTTAGTTTCTTTACCCAGAGAACACATAGGGAGTACACAATAATGTGCAAGAGTACATAATTTGTATATTTTGTGCTTTTATGTTTTTTGTGTCAAATGATTTGGGCAGCAGTTAAAGTGATGGTTTGGTCAAAACTCAGAATGTGCACAGTTCCTCTTTTATTACAATTACTCAAGACATATGTGCTGTTTAAAGTTTGCTTCTTTAGTTTTGCACTCTGTTCACATACCAAGTAAAATTGCGTAAGTTTGATTTTTTTGTAGAAATAATGCTTTAAGGCCCTGTGTTTCTGTGTCTGTGTGTTTGCTCTGCAGAGGTGCTGCAGTGTTTCCTGGCCACACGGGAGGCCATGCAGCTGCAGCAGAATGAGACAGTTTATGAGTCTTCAGGCACCAGCACTCTGCCCAGCAGTACAGAGAGTCCTGGGACCCCTGAGAGAGAGCCCCCTGCGCGACCGTGGGACTGCCCTCAGAACACAGAACACTCACTCACCTTCCCTGCAGCCTGCCACCTGGTGGTCAGCCGGTGCCTGTTTCTGCTGCTGGGGGTCCAAGCAGCTTGGCAGGAGCAGAGCCAGCTCTTTGATACATACACTGAGAGTAACACAGCCAGGTAAGTGTTTGTGTGTTTATTCTATGTCTACCCCATTAGGACTGTCTACTGTACCAAGAATTTTGACCTTTTGTCACTTAAATTTGATTATGACTCTTTAGGTACTGATTCATTGAATCAAGAAATTATTCTACTTCTTGCACACTTCTGTAACCCAGAAATAACTCAACCTCTTTGCCATGAAGTCCATGTAGTTACTGAATAATAAGCCTTTGTATTATTTTATGGGGTTAAAGTCACAATACCCAATGACAAGCATCAACTAGAAGGATATAAATCTCCTCAGCATTGGAATGTGGAGCAGTGAAAGTTCTCTAGAGTGAACCTTTGGGCTGAGATGGAGTGATCCAGAACTAATCATCCAACATAAGTACCTGAGCTCACAAATGTTTTTGTGACTGAATGCCATAAAATCCTCACTGTGATGTCCCAACAAAGCCTTCCCAGCTCTATTATTAACTTTCAGAAGAAATGCTTAATAAGCATTTTTGGACATGTAATGTTTTCACACAATGGTGGAATATAGACAATAAAAACAATATTTTTTTTTTTTAGAATTCATTATAATCCATTCTGACATTCTAAAATCAGTGCAGTAATATCGCCACTTTCAGACTGATGTGTCACAGTGCTTTAATATATTTTGTACCTCTATTACTAAGCTTTTCTTAAGAACCACATGGCAATAAATCAAATGAAGATTAATTTATGTGCTCATATCGGTTTCTCCACAGAAAGTCAACATCCTCTTTTGAAGGGCAAGGCACTAAAGCAGAGTTTCACAGTTCTTCAGATAGTAGGAAACAGAGTGAGAGAGAGGTATGAAGAACATCTTACAAATTAACCCTTAAATGCATGTCTTGAAGTGACCCATGACCATTTTTCTTCCTCTCTGCTTTGTCCAGTCAAGTGAACAACAAAATATCTTAATGAATATATTTTATTACTGTTGTTATTTTCAGTAAAATGTTTTGACAATTTTATAATATCATGATCAGTGTGTTCATGAGCTGGATCATTAAAACCAGAGATATGTATGAACAGGTATTTAAGATGCACTGTCACTCTTTGCAAATGCTAGTGGCCACTTGCAATAGACACTTTAACAGTTTTTATTAAGTTAGGTACAATTAATACATTTCTAAGCTCTTCTTAGTTAAGCCTTACACTTAAGCCTTTTGCAGAACCATATTTTGTTGTTTGTCAACACTCAGTGTTTTCTATTACTTCCCATTTAAGTGGAAAATGCTAAATAATCTTTAAATGGAATGATTTTATACAGTTCAATAAAAGTAAAGGGGTGTATTAATGAAAGGTAAAAATTACTTTGGCCATGCTGAAGCAACATCTCCAGGTCGAGTAAGTTTTCCACTCGCCATTGCTGTTGCACTTTAAATAAGGCATAACCCAGACGGACAGATTTTCCAAGGCAGTTTAGTTATCTCTCCCCTTCTGCATTGGGTTTAATTTCTACAATAGCTAGTAAAATTTGTTAATCCAGTCCAGAGGACAAAATCATTATGTAACCTAAACCGAAGGTTCCTGCAATATGAGGTCTCCTCCTTAATCCAATGTGCTACTATTGTTTGATGTCATATAATAATTTTCAATGTCTGTTCTCTTCTCTGAAGGTGAATGATCAGTCTAGGAGTTCCTCAGGATCCGTTAAGAACAAGATGGGTACGTAGTGTGTGTCTAACAATAAGTTTTTTTTTTCTTTTCAGTAAGCATGTGGCTTCATATGACTAAAACATGAGTGAGAGTGCTTTTTTTCATATCTGCTTGACTACAGTATTGGACAGAGGGAGGACAGATTGAAATATATGTAATACGATATTGTTAGAAACATGAGAAAGTCATAATATCTGTGACTGTATTCACAATGTCAAATCAGCTTTACACACAGAATGTCATTTGTTTGAAAAAGTTATTCTTAATTTATATAAATATGTGTATAACTTCTGAAATCTTGCACACAAAGTTAGATTATTTCAGTTTTAGCAAACTTGCATACTTGTTCATACAGTCAAAATGGTCAAATAGTGAAAAAAAAAAAGTTTTGTTAAAATTGCATTTGTTGATATTTGTATTTTTTGTGAGGTGTCAATGAACTATTTGGCACTTATGTACCTTTTGAACAGGGCTGCAAAATAAATTGTATTTTTATCCTTATCACAATTTCACTTTCTGTTATAGACACGTTTTCAAAGGCTGCGATAACAGAATGAATCAAATTAACTCCCATGTGCAACATCAAAGTGACATAATTAGATTGGCAGGACTGTACCATTAGAAGCCCAACAAATGCTTCGCTCTACTGGGTCTGATCCCTGCTCTCCCAAGTGGAGAACGAATAGCCATTCAGCTGAACAGCCAAATGCAAAACAGCTACAATAGCTTCAGATGTGGTGACTGTTCTTACTCTGAGTACAGTAAAATATATAAAGCACTAAAGCCTTCTGTCACAATAAATCAGCATCATCAAAATTAATTTGGCTATATTTATTCATTTTTGAAGCTGTATATTAAAATAAAAATATACATATTTATTAGTTTGTAGCCTGATTGAAATAAAAAAAGCTGTTTAGGGAATCCTTACTGTTTTTAGACTGAAGCGCCTCATAGAATTCACATTTACATTTATGGCATTTGGATGACGCTCTTATCCAGAGCAACTTACAGTTTGATCATTTTGCACAAGTAGGTGAAGGTAGTGTTAGGAATCTTGCCCAAGGACTCGTATTGGTATAGTGTAGGGTGCTTACCCAGGGGGGGATTGAACCTTAGTCTACAGCGTAGAAGGCAGAAGTATTAACCACTACACTACACCAACCACATTTCACATTTTGCAGGTTACAAATTCTTCACAAAGGGGATCCATTAGCTTTTGTTGCTTCATAAGAGTAGTCAAATTGTTATAATGTACATCTATTGTTTCCTTGTTTAGCTTGTTTACATGGTTTTGTGAAGTGTTGTAAATATTTCACTAACTTGAAGTTTTCCTTTTGGTCACCAAGGTTAAGTTTATGTGCAGAGAGTAGCATTTAGATATGCTAATGTAGACATAAAAGGAAACTCTGTATAAAAATGTTTTTATGTGTGTGTTTGTGCAGGCTTGCCGCTGTGCTCTCTGGGTATCATGAAAGACGTGTGGGAGCGACTTCGGCAATGTATCAGTCCCAGCACAGTGCTGGGCTCAGGGGCTGTGGGCTCACCCATGCTTGACCAGGTCACAAACTACAAACATTAAAATTCTTCTTATATATTAGTGCTTCTCTAGATCGGCATTATTATTTTTAAGTCTTGTTGGACATAGACATTTGATTTGTTTATTTTAAGTGACTATCTCCAAAATCTGTGGTTTTAATCCAAGGCAATGTGTCTAGTTTTTACAGTCTGATGGTAATAATCATGGACTGATTGTAACTGAACCTGGATGTCATTCACAAATAGTGGTCTAACAGAATAATAAAACCTGCTAATGGGCAAAACTGTGCACCATGTTGCTGTTGAGTGTGTTCTGTGGCATACATAAAAATCTGGACCATGAGCTTCTAATCCAATCTGTGGAAAACCAATGAACCATTTGATTGGTTTATTGGTGTTCCACAGATTGAATTGGATTGGAAGCTCATGGTCCAGATTTTCATTATTACAAATTACAATACACAGCCTCCTGTAGGAAAACTAATCCAGTTCTAAAAAGCTGTAGAATGAGGATCTTTTCTAATGTTTTTAGTACATTTTTTGTCTGTAATTGAAATGTCCACATTCTTTGTACTATTTTTTGTACTATTATTTTATTCAGCAAAAGGCTACTTTCATTATAGATAATGATAATATGTATTAATTTGTAACTACAATAGGTCTTCCACTTCCTGTGCGGAAGCCTGGTCAGGACCTCAGTTTTGGTGGAAAGAGCAGCAGGGGTTCAGGCTGACCCCAGAGCCATCACTTTGGCCATGGCCCAGCAACAGCAACGAGCTGAGGTTAGTAGGGCTGTTGAGATAAATTTTGAATTAATTGAATGTAGGGATGACTTTTTCCAAAATAGTCTCAAGACAGTCTTCAGTCTTCAGATGTCTTTTCTCCATTTAAGCTTTGCTCTTTTCCCCCTTCCTCTGTGCAGGTGCGTCTAGAAGCTTTGTGTCAGATTTCTTCCTTCCTGTCTGAGATGGAGGAGAAGAGCAGTGGCAACTCTCTGGTGCCCCCACGGTTCCCGGGCCTGCTGCAATCAGTGCAGCTGCATTTCCTCTCTGGCTGTTTCGGACTAGGAGCTCCTGTCACAGGCAGTTTGGCCACACTCACTGACAAGCTGAGCCACTACACTGTAAGATACAAAAATTGTTCTGCAGATAGAACACTTTAACCCTCACTACAAAAACCCAGCCGTCACCACACAGGATTTCTCAATTGGCGAGATAAACAAAAGCCAGTCCTCTCAAGTAAGAGAAGGGCTCAGGGGCATTTCTTTTGAACAAATGTCAGTTTGGGCTTACGTTATCCAGCTTAACTGAGAAGTTCTGCTGTTAAAAATGTCCCTCTAGGACATTAATACAAAAAAAACTACAAATGGTCAAAATATATCTGCTTTGTGAAATGTCAATATTTATTTTTTTTAGGGTGTTCAATATTTAAAAGGTCATTCCACCATCTACAATGCAAATAGCAATTTTATTTACTATCCAAATTGAGTTATGTGTTTAAATGCAATGTAATGTTTTGTATTATAGAGATATAGTGTAGTTTCTTTTGGTACAATTTTGGCTTACAGTGCCGTGCATGTACCTCTCTGTTGTAAATGTTAAAAATATATATGTTTTTATTTTATGTCAGTGGTATTGTAAAACAATGTCTCAGGCATCAGGCAGCATATTCATAATCATTTCTTGTTATCTCTGTCTGAGAGGTAACTTTTAGGTATAAGAAACACAGACAATCTGGTTCCACGTCTGGTTGCCACTACTGTGAACAGTTCTGTCTGAAGTTTCTCTAGAATGGAGCATTTCACATTAAACCGCTATGGATGACTTTATTTGCATATTAACCACTAAATTATCTAGCAATCCAGAAAAATGAATTCCTCCCAAGTTTTAATATTATTACAATGGAAGTGTCTAAATTGTAAATATCATTCTACCCATGACACTGGCCTTTGAATGTTTAAATTCGTGCAAGCATGTAATGCCTCACTGAAACAGACCTATTTACAAACACGTGTGCGTGTGTACTCTTGCAGGCTGGCACTGAGTCGGCCTCTATGAGCGCCCAGAGAGAGCTCCAGGCTGCAGCACACACTCTCTACCAGCAAGTGGTCCGTGTGCTCAGGCAAAAAGTAGCACTGGAGAAGGAGCACAAGGGTAAGTCTAAAACCATTTCCATTATTTGTATTTTTTGATTGTACAGCCACACGGTTCGTACTTTTAATAAATTCAGTGTAGTGAAAAACAGTCCAATGTAGGTGAGACTATACTGGGCTGGCATTTACTTTGAAAACTGCAGTATGCTCATATGTTATTTTGGGCAGAGTTGTAGCACTGTATGAACCCTGCTACATAGCATTGACAACCCTGCCATAAACATGTAATGAAAGATTCAGTCACATTCTGACAGATTTTGTTCAGCAGTATAACAGTGTCATGACAGATGCTATAATGTTTTATGTTATGACAGCTTATGTCACATGCTAATGTTTGCTAAGTAATGTCGACATCAAACATTGTGACATCTGCCATGACAATTAAGGGTAATGGTAACATTACACTGTTGTATTACTAAACATAATCTTTCATGAATTGCATCTGCCATGACATGTTTATAGTATAGTTATGTACATATTATGAAGCGAGTTCAAGTAAAAAAAAAAAAAAAAAAAAAAAATATATATATATATATATATATATATATATATATATATATATATATATTATATAATATAAACAAGCCTTTACCACATTACAGCATGTTGTTGAACATGTGTGTTTATGTCATGTGTACAACAGCGATGTAAGTAGATAATAGTGGTGTAAAATAGGCTTTGTATACATATAGTATATACATATGTATATAGTTTGTATACTGTAGCTCATACTGTATCATTATAATGTACATCTATTGTCTTTGATATCAATTTTTCATATTTTCAGATCTGATCTTTCAGATTGGATCCCTAATAGATATGGCTTTACATATATAGGATGATATCTTTTCATTGCCACTTCAACTGGACCTCACAAATTAAGCTTAATTTGTGCCCTAAAATAATGATTTGTACTACTGAGACTGATGGGTGTATATCACAGGTTCTGAGGAATGTAGAAGGAATATATGGTAAATTAATCCTTACCCTTATTGTCTTTAATTTACAGGCAGTTCTCTGATAATCTTGTTGTTATATTAAAGTGATAAAATCACATTTAAACAGTTTTGTCTTTTACATAGAAGGTAATTTATCATCACACACTTGCCACAAACTGTGTTAAGTTGTTTAAGCTTCTAACTCTGTATACTGTATAATATTTGTTATATAGTTAAAAGAATAGTAGCAACCATTTTTATAAACCACATGGGTGGGTGGGATTTCGACTTGTATTACATGTCTGTTGCATTAGCCTTTTAAACTAAGGAGAAGCCATATTGGATGGTTACCTACATTTGGTGTAAAATCGTATAAAATCAATTTTTCCCTTTATCTATCAAGTTAAAAATTATTCCCCTCTGCAGGCTCTTGTCAGCACTTGCTCTTGGCTGCAGTGTTTGCACTGACCTTCCACTACCAACCAGCGGACCTTGTGGTGGTGATAAAGAGTGGCCTGCTGGAGCTGTTGGCCAGCATCACAGATAACTCCTGTGTTCTAGTCAGCCAGCGCTGGCTGGCTGCCTCAGTCTCAGGCAATATGCTGTTGGGTGGAGCTGTGAAGTTGGCTTCTGCCAGACTACTCCAAAGCCTCGTCATCGCAGCCAGGTGAGAAACTAGGGACTGGAATTTGAACTGTTTTCACCATTTGATTATACTAATTTTAAAATTAATAGTATTCCACTATCCCAGTAAGAAATTCTTATAAAATATTATGGGTCAAAGAATGAAAACATTCATTTGTTGAGTGCATTTGGCATAAGAGGTGTGAGATGCAGTGTCAGCCGCTTTTGTGTCCATGTTCCTGCAGCTTTGTGTTACACATTCAGACAAAGGCGATTTATTTATCTCATCTTCATACTTAGATCAGTTTAGACATCTGTATATTTGAATAGCACATGTTAAAGAACACAAACATTGGAGGAATTGTGTGTGTCCTGCACAAAGTTTGCCAATCTTATCCACAAAGGATATTTTCCTTTCAGTGCAAATCTCCATTCAGAGTCTGTTATGAATCCTTGGCTGGTAACTGGACCTTTGGTTAAATGCTTTAAGTTAAAAATAGAGTGGAAAATGGCAGTTTAGCACAAAACGAACATTTGTGTGTATTACTCTAGCTCCTGTGAAGGTGCCTTACCACTGGATGTGTCTCAGGCTCTGATGGATGTGATGTGTGAGCAGCTGCAAGGTTTGTTGCTCACTCTCCACCAGCAGGAAGCGCTGGAGAACAGTGCAGAATACGACGGAGAGCTTGATCCTAACACTAAAACTCCCAAACCAGAGAGTGAGTCGATAGTCTTTTGCAATAGATTTTTCTCCCTTCTATGTACAAAGTACCTTGTATTTGATCATTTAACACAGTAGTGTGACTCGCTGTGTGTGTGTTCACGATGTGACATTAGATGCAGAGGTGCCGCACAGTAGCAAAGTTGTGGAGTCCCAGCTTTCGGACTTCCTTGTCTTCCTCAGGCGCATACTATCGCTAAGGGTAACCAAAAGAGTGTCCTCATTCTCCAGGTGGATCGACCCACTAATGATAATCATCTCCTACCACAGCAGCTCAGGTAACAGCATTATCTGGTTTCAGTCAGCCAAAACATTGTATATTGATATTGGAAGTTCAGAGGCTAATGTAATTAAATTATGAAATGTAATTAAGTAATGAACACTTACCCCAAACATTAGTACTGTGTAAACTGCATCAGACAGTTGACTTAAACCATATCAGTTTGTTAAGCCACTTCAAATAGATTTGGTTATGTGGTTTCTGACACTGATGGTCTTAAACCATATTAAAATAGCCAAATGAGTAGCACCTTGAACACTCTAGTTAATCAGTTCTGAAGACTTTGTGAACTAATAGTGAATCCTTATTTCAGGTAATCCTCATTTCTATAATCTCCGCACAAAGCTGTTAGCCTTCCACATTCTGGAGGCTTTACTTCCAGCCTGTTCAGACCCGCTTCAGATGAAACAGGTGAAAAAGATGGTCAAGTGAAGTGAATTCATTCTCGTTTATTTGCAGTGATAAATTTTTATTCATGGTTTATTTTGTGTTGCAGATTGTTGAACAGCTGTTTGGGCTTTTATCCACCTACATGTGGGAGGAACCTCTGGCCATGAGGAGGAAACTAGAAAAGGCATCCGAGAACTCAAAGAAGGTACAGTGTATTTCAAACACGTTCACTAGATAATGATAAATTCTACAAGTAGGTAGCAAATGTAGGAACACTCACTTGTGATAATCTTTTATACATAAATGCTATTTCTTTCTGAAAGCCTTTTCTCTCCTGGTAGATTTAAGTATCATGTAATGTTTTATTTAATAATTAAATAATCAGTGTTATTTTTGGCCATATTTCAGGAAATCAGCAGTGAGGACGAATGTATTCCTATAGGTGATTTCTCCTTCGATCCTCATAAGCTGGTCTGCTGTTCTCTGGAGAGTGGAAATGTTCTCTCCCATGGCTCTGGAGGGAAAGGTTATGGCCTGGCCACCACAGCTATCACCTCTGGCTGCTTCATCTGGAAGGTGTGGAATGTGTAATACAGATCCTTTGGTTAAAAAAACAAAACACTTGATTCCTCATTTTAATTAAATAGTCAAATAAAGGTTTATTATATTACATATATTCTGTTGTAGTAGTACTATATTAGTATCTAGTATGAGCTCAGCAAATGTAGAAATTATGAGTTATTAGTTAAGCAGTGGTGGGATGGTGTTTAGATACATCCTTCATGTGCTAGCTTGTGTTATTGTTTAAATGCATGAGTTTTTGTATATGCAAGTAGTAGTAACTTATGGCGACTCAATACCTGACATAAATAGATCTATGCCATGACAGTGTAAAACTGAAAATTATATTGACAATATCAAAATAATTATAGGAAAAGGCTGCAATTCTCTCTATTCTCAGCAAAAGGGTAACTTTGGTTAAGAGCATAACATTTTGGCCCACATGCAAGACTTTCATCAGATGTGGAAAATAAACAAAATAATGCACCATTTTAAAAAGTTTCTACATGTCAAATTTGGATATACAACCTAGGTACATTATGTCCAAATGAGCTCACCCTTGAAATAGATTATATGGTGTTCTCTGAATCCTTATCCTCTATCCTCTAGGCTACTAAGAGATGAGGGGATGAGACTGTTCCTTTAGTTAGATGGCCACACCTGTTATTAATTTGAGAATCTTTTAAATGAGTGTCCTTTTTTGTTGTTTTTCACATCTGATGAAGGCCTTGCATGTGGGCAAAAATGGCATGTTTTTAACCAAATAAAGTCAGAGGATAGAGGGAGTGTTACATCTTTTTACTGGTGTTTTTTTATTATCAGTAGTACTTCATCTGTTGTTGGTGGAAGCACCTTTTTTCTTAATTTTTCAATAACAAAATAATAAAACATATTCAAGATACAGCATTGCCACTCATAAAGACATGCAAAAGTTTGAACACCTCCTCTCAATTTATATGTTTTCTAGGTGTTCTCTGTAGAGAATGTGTTAATTTATTTTCACATAGAAAATCAAGAAGACAAGTTAATTGCCCAGGGGCACCCAAATTTCTGGCCGTGACTGTATAGAAAAAATGGACAAGTTAAAGAGAGGGATATGTATTGTGAGCTTGAAGTCATATAATTTGGCTGATAATATCAGACACCATTAATGACACACAGTTTCATCAGTATTAGTAGCTGCACCACCACTGTGGGTTTAAGATATATTATACTTGAGTTTAACAAGTGTGACCACCAAAAACTGATAATCATATGTGACAGTAAAGCTTTGTTAATTTGAAACTAAACTATCAGAGTAAGTTCACACCTTTGTTGTTGAATTTGTTGTATCAAAACTCTGTACACAGTGTCAATCAAACAGTCTTCAGCAGATTTCAAGTTATCAAGAATATGCCCCCTGTCTCTTCTCTTCCTAGTTCTACATCACTAAAGAGAATAGAGGAAATGAAGGTACATGTATTGGAGTGTCACGCTGGCCCATTCGTGACTACAACCACCGCACCACCACAGACATGTGGTTGTACCGGGCCTACAGCGGCAGCCTATACCACGGAGGTGAGCTGGGCCGGGCTCTGCCCTCCTTTACCCAGGGAGACACCATCACCTGCATCCTGGACATGGAGGCCAGGACTATCTCCTTTGCCAAGAACAACAGGGTCAGTTTGGTTATCTGGATGTGATAAATGCAGACATTCAGTGATGTTGTAGTTTCAGTATTGAAAGGATGTTTCAGTATTTTATAAATGTTGCAGTGAAGATTTGTTTCTACATCCTTATTAATAAGACTCATAAATGGTTTGGATGTACAGTTGTAGGAAAAACCTTTAACTTCTGAAGAAACATTGCGTAATGGTTAGATGGTAAGTGCACTTTGTATGTGGATGTTGCTGAATATAGCGAATCTCTGATGTGCAGGAGCCCAAACTGGCATTTGAGGGGGTGGATGCTACAGAACTTTACCCATGTGTGCTCTTCTACAGCAGTAACCCAGGAGAAAAGGTCTGTCTGTCACTACTAATAGCTTAAAAGGAACCACACAGGGATGATTGGACTGTTTAAGCCCCTATAGGCTGATATATGGTGATTGTGTGTTCAAGAACCTCTGTAGGGAGACTGCCTTTGATTTTTTTTAAATGCCAAACAAAATATTTTAAAATAATTATTCATTTCATTGATTAGTTTTTGTCTCACATTTCTTTCCACTTGTTTTTATTGACATGTATATTGCTGAGAGGTTCAGTGTCTTTCAGTTTACACAAAATATATCTTTAATAGCTATTTCTTGAACCATCTGATTGGGTCTTTGTCATTCCACCTACAAACCCCATTTCTGGAAAAGTTCTAAAAATGTACTAAAAATAGAAAAGAAAAAAAAAGAATCTGTGATTTGACAATTCTTCTGAACCTTTGTTTAAATGACAAATAAGTACAAATAAATGACTATGAATATTTTTGATGAGCAACCGGATTGTATTTTAAAAAATCTTGAATTGGATGCCTGCAACACACTCAAAAAAATTGGGATGGGCAAAATAAGAGTAAAAGGTTTACAGAATATTCAGGATACACTGTTCTGAAACATCCCACAATAAGCAGGTCACTAGGTAACAGGTAAGAGTATCATGACTGGGGAAGGAGTGTCCATCAGAGGCTCAGTCTTTGCAAGCGTAGATGGGTTGTGACTCACCACTCTGTGCAAAACGTTGTGGGAGAATTGTTCAACAGTTCAAAAAGAACATTTCCAGCAAGATTGCAAAGAATTTAGGTCTTTGACCTTCTACTGTACATAATATTATATAAAGATTCAGGGAATCTGTAGAAATCTTAGTCCTTATAGTGCAAGGCTGGAAACCGCTGTTGGATGCACATGACCTTCAAGCCCTCAGTTGGTGTTGCATGAGAAACCATCATGCTACTGTATTGAAACTCTTAATATGCAAGGAGAAATTAGTAAATCAGTTCTATGCAGAAATTCTGCCATGTTCTCTGGGCCCAAGCTTATCTCTGATGGTCCAAAAGACAGTGGAAAAGTGTAGTGTGGTCAGATGAGTCCATGTTTCAGTTTTTTTGGGGGGAAAAATGGACGTTGAGTGCCAACAGATGAAATGGATCATCCAGTCTTTTATCAGTGAAAGATGCAAAAGCCAACATCTGTCATGGTATGGGGTGCAACAGTGCCTATGGCATGGGTGACTTGCATACGTGTGAAGGTTCCACTGTTATGGAAGTGTTTTGTTTTTTTTTGAGGTTTTTAGAGAAGCATGCACTGTCATTAACATGATGTCTTTTTCCGGGACATCCATGGTTATTTCAGCAAGACAGTGCCCGGCCTGCCTGCAGTCCAAATTTGTCTTTGTCTAATTGAAAATCTATGGCACTACATAAAGAGGAGAGGAGACAATGTTGACCATGGACCATTAAGCAGCTGAAGTATCAATGAGCAAAAATTTTACTTCCAAAGTTGCAACAATTAGTATCGTCTGTTCTCAAATGATCAAAAAGTGTCATTAAAAGGAAAGGTGATGTAACACAGTGGAAAACATGCCTCAGTCTTTTCTGAGTGTGTTGCAGGCATCAAAATAAATAAATAAAATAATAATACACAATAAAATAAATACATAAAATACAATAAATTCATACAATATAATAATAAATATAATTAAATAATTCATAGTTAGTCTTTCAGTCAGGAATTTCTCTCTCCAACCTTTGATAGTTTCAGTGTTTTTAACATAATTCTATTTCTCCTTGAAGGTGGCACTGTGTGATCTGCAGATGCGAGGCATGCCCAGTGACCTGCTGCCAGGTGACCCCCTGTGCAGTCCTCGGGCCACCGTACTGGTCGAGGCTACAATACAGCTCCTGCGGCGGCTTCACCAGAGTGACGATTGGGCTTCTCACATTAACCTGCACATGAGCCGCAGACTGGACCTCATCGGCCCCATAATGAGAGAGGGAGCCCACTGCAGACACGGTCAGTGTGAACAGCTGGGGAGAGTGTGGTTGGCAGTGTTGATTTCTGGGTTAGGAAGGGACATAATGCCAAAAATGTAACAACGTCTGCTGTGTTCTCTCTCTGTTTTTCTGATAATTTTGTTTTAATTTAAAAGACATAATTATTTCTGTTTGTTGTTTCAATCTTTAAAATGTTACAGCACCCTAATGTTGTGCCAGCCATTTCAATAATGTCTGCTAACCAATCCATTGTAACTGAGAGCTTCACATTATCAAATCTCGGCTCTTTCTTGTCTGTGAGTAAATGTTAGGACACTAATAAAGATTTAATTGTCTGATGTATGACGTGCGCTTTTCTGAGCAGGTCATGGCAGTAAGGATCAAGCAGAGTGTGGAGTGGTAGAGGGAGAGAGGAGTCCAGGGGAGACCTGGAAGAGCCCTGAACTTTTCTGTGGTCCCACGGGTCTGTCTGAGCCCCAGCTCGGCGTGCTGTGTACCGAGGTGTGGCCAGTTCTAGCCCTGATTGGAGGAGTGGACAGTGGGCTCCGGGCTGGTGGCATCTGCCAACACAAACCCAGCGGCCGGCGGGCCACTCTGTTAGGGGTCCTTAAGGAGGGAAGCCCCCTGGCTAAACTACAGTGGGAGGAGACCGATCTGACTGTGAGGTAGGCATATGTAACCCAACACACATGTACACAATACCACAAACAATAGTGTGCAAATGTTTGAATGTTTGATTTTTCTGTTTCAAAACTTATAAAAAGTAACAAATATATACTTTTTCCACCTGGAAAAACTTATTTAAGGTGCACAATTGGACCTTAAAAGCACTTTTTTACATTGCTTGTACCTTGATGAAGGAAAAATGTACCTGCACAGAACCTTTATTTCTAAAAGTGTAGTAATGCTTGATTACCAGTGTTCTTGACAACTTTGATTTCTTGAACTCTTAGAAGTCTTGTGTTATTACGGTTGTTTTGCCATATTATTTAAATTTAATTACAATTATAACTTATAGAGTTATTTAATGAACTACATTTACTCCTCTTATACTGACAAATGTGGTGGTTTAGAATTTAGAATAAGCCTTTTCAAAGAAAAATATTAATATCAGAGTGCACTGTGCTTTTATCAGCAACAATAGCTATGACTTCTAAGGGTTAATAGATCTGTGGTGTTTTAATTATATAATCATTCTCCTGAGAATCTGTTCAGTGTCCCTCTACAACTTCATTTCTTTCATTTTTCTATCATCTGTTTTCTTTCTCTTCATTTCTGCTTAATCATATTTTCCTTTCTTTGTTCTCTTTTTTCTCCTTTTCTGCTTTTCCCCCCTCTTTCTCTGTCTCCCCTCATCTCCGTGTTGCTGTGTGCCCTGCCGTGCTCACACTAATCTAAAGCTTCCTGAATTCTTGGTCACCCAGCGATACTCCTCTGTCGTTTCTGGAGCCGTGTGATGTGCCCCAGCTGGATGTTTCCCGCTGCAGTGGACTCACTCCTGCTGTTCTCTTTCACCTCATCCTGCTGACTGGTGTGCTGGAGGAGCCAGAACTTGAAGCTGGAGCAGGAACCAGAACGGGTGGAAGGGTCTCAGGGAAGTCCCGAAATAACTCCCAGAATAACTCTGAGGGTGGAAGCCGTAGCGAACTTGAGCAGAGACTGGATGAGGACATTGCACGTGTAATGATGCTGGAAGAAGGGGTGAATGGTAGGACTGGGCAATATTGGGGAAAAATCTTGACAATATTTTTTTTTTACATATTATTTGTTAGTGAGAACTGCTAATAATTTAGCTCAAAGAAAGTCATCAATATCATGAACCATTAAGGTGTTGATTCAGCTGCATTGATATTGGAATGTTAGAATCAATTTTAATTATTTTAATATTAAATTAATATTGTGCAGTAATTTTTTTAGCCATGTAAAAATGTACTTTTTTGAAAATAGTTTTCCATTCATGTTATTTATTGTATTCATCTTTAATTGAATTATAAATAGCAAGTAAATAAAAACGAAATGGTCAATTTAGAGATTTAATTATGAGATGGAATCATTTACTGAATACTTACAATCCATTTGATTTTGATCTGGTCATTTTATTTTCTTAGGCCTAATGACCACCGAAGAGGACAAAAACAAAGGGGATGAGAGAAAAGAGGTGCACCATAGTGAAGCAGAATCCCCCAGAACCCCTAAGCCCTCTGTAGAGGAGCAAGAGGGTTCCCCCTGTCCACTGACGCTGTCACTAGCACCAAGAACAGACCTTTTTGCTCTGGAGCTTCATGCCATCCGTGTATCCTACCTCCTGCTGGGGGCGTTGAAGTCCCTTGCTGTGATTCTGAATTGTGGGATGTTCACAGACCTGCTCTTGGTGCCTAAAGCAGAGACAGCAGCTGGCCTGGGCAGCCCTGATCCAGCCAGATGTCCTGCAGCAGCTCCTGGGGAGGAAAGTGCTGAGCTGCAGTCTGTTGTGCAGTTCCTGGTGCGCAGCATGGTGAAATGGGCTGTTAGACCGAGCCCTATCAAACAGTCTGTGGCTCTGGCAGACCTGGAGAGAGCTCAGGTCATGATCTTTAAAGGTGCCCTCTGCAGACTTCAAGAGGATGGTGCTGGCAAAGAGAACAAAGGTACGTAGATCACATTTTTTTCAGCTTTTCAGACATGCAAATGTTTAAACACCCCCAGTGAAAATAACGCATCCTCTACAGAGAACAGATATAAACATACCATTTTTCAGTACATCATACGTTTTAGTGCACAATTTCTATGCATTTGCTGTGTTTAACTACTGGGAAATTTTTTTTAAATAAAATATAAAATGTTTCATAACTTTTCTCCAGGCCACATTTTGGGTTTATTATGTAAAATCCAGCAAATTAACACTAACTGGGCATTAAAATGTGTAGAAATGTGTTTTCTGTACAGGATTAATGCTCATACTTTTTCACTTAGAAAATCAACAAAGCATGTAAAAAAGCATTTGTCTGTCAAAAGTGTGACTTTTCAAATCATTAAACCAAATAAGCATGTTTTAAAGCAGTGTTTCTCAACCCAGTCTGTTTTGTGGTGACCACTCATTTCAACAGTTCTGACCTCAGCTGGAGCAGAGCTAAGTCACATTAGAAAATCAAATGTAAACCCCGGAACACTCACACAGACACTAGAAAAAGTGTAAGATGGTGCTTTTGTTTACACATGCTTTAAACATAAATTTCTAAATTCAAGCAAAATATTCAGAGGGCTTTATTTTTGCATTTATGTTTTTCACTCAGGAGAATTTCATGCATCACCCTTGTCTGCACAGTTATTGGAAAATGGTAGATTGGGGCAGCTTTATTGCTGTTTTTGACAATACATGAATAGCAATTGATAATGGGCTCATACCGGTTATCTGATGTGTGATGTCTTCATCACCTGCAAACAAGGAGCCGTTCTCACAGATTTTTAGCCATGTTGGAAAGCATCCGATGTGCTTTTTATATGATACTCTCAATAAAATTATTCGAACCACTTTCTGTCTCCTTTTCAACTCTTACAAATCTTTGAATCAGGTAGTGAGGTCAGATAAGACACTGGATGATGACACATTGGATTGGGCCGAGGGTTTTGTAATGAAACTGGAGGATTTTGAATTTGTGTTCATGTTGTACACATATGAACGAATCTTCTCAGAGACCGATGTGGTCTTTGATATCATCCAGCAGAGGGCCATGGATGTTCTCTACTGCAAGAAAAGAATTGAGTCTCTTCTTGCTTTTGTCAAAGAGAAGATTTCAGAGGGGGCTTTCCAAGCTGTTTATGCCAAAGTAGCAGGTCTCACATCAGACCCACACGATGAGCCCATGAGAAAGCAACGTCTCTCCCAATTCCAGGATCCCCAGGAACGCTACAGAAATCTGTACTTGGCCATCCTTGATAATCTCATGGAGCAGATTCCTCTGCATTTTCTAAAATTTGGAAAGTTTGTGCTTCTTAGAATTAGTCCATCCAGGGAAGTTTGATGACATGAGAGAAGTGTTTCCAGAGGAGGCATTCCAGAGTGTCCTGAAAAGTTATGGCCAGTACTTTGATTCAGGGAGACTGAGGTCTGAATCAGGACTTACAGGGTAACAGGAGAAAGCTGTGTGATTTCTTGGTTTTTCTAAAAGACATGGAGTTGGACAGTGCAATGCCTCAGCTGTACAAACTGTTATCATTAGTGGCAACAACTGGAGCTACATCTGCAGGTGTAAAAAGGATCTTCTCTTGTTTAAAAGGTCTTAATTCTTACACCCGCAACACATTGGGCCAGGGCCGTCTAAACATCCTAGCTCTGCTGGCCATTGAGAGGTGGTCAAGTCCCTGGAAGAGACGCCTATTTGGTACGATAGGATCACAGGCCATTTTCTTGAAAAGGAACGAAGGGCAGAATTTATGCATAAATAAATTGACAAATTTTATGATGTAAGCCGACAGTGAGCTTCCCCTCTTTGAAAGACCAGCAGCCACCACTGGTACTTAGCGAATGAAAAAACACCTGAAGAAGGGGCACAAAGGCTAAAAACAAACCAGACAGCGATCATAAGAAAAATGACAATAATGAACTTTAAATCCAATAAAGCTAATTCTTACAAAAAGGGCTAAAATCAGCATAATCATTTCTGATTTGCTAAGGGCTTTTATTACAAAAGTGGAAACTGGAAAATGTGGGCTGCATGAGACTGGGCTTGATTCTCTGGACCTCTCTGGGTTTAAGCTTTCACACTCAGCCAAAGAACTCTCAGGGCTCTGGGTCTGGAAAAAAAGAAAAGCTTAAGTGTGAAAATGCCTTCTGTCCCTCTTGATTCTCCAGTCTCTCTGGTCTCTGCCGATGGCACCATGCACCTCCCCTTATTGGCATGCAGAAGGGGCACTCCACATGTGATTGCAGATGTTGGACAGCAGCGCTGCCTTCATGCTGTCACAAAATAGTTTAAGAAAGAAAACTGTCCACGCATTATTTAGACAAAATCTCCTCTTCATAACAAGAAAGACACTTTTTGAAACTGAGCTTTGAAGCTAAATTTATCCGAAATATAAGCACAGAGCTGTTTTATGCTAACAAAAAACCTTTTGGAATTATTACCTTTTGGATGATTCCAAAATGTGGGCACCTTTAAGACGTCTATCATTTTAAGGTTAATCCCAGTGCTTCTTTGGCAGTTGTTGTAGATGTTGTTAGCTCTGTGATCTTTTCTCCTTTGTAGATTCTGCAGGCCACGGCTCATCTCAGCCTGTATCAAAGTCTTCCAGTTCTGTCTCGCTGTACAGCAATGGTTCAGATGGGACAGCCATCTTTGGCCAATCAGCTTCCTCTTCCACCAATGACCTGACGACCTCCCTCCTCTCCGCCCTTCAGGCTGACGGCTTGGAAAACTTCAACCCTTTCCTGCCCATCAACCTCCTACAGTGAGTACTGCTTGGAGACTACAGTACTAAAAAAATACAGTGATCTAGGGCCATCTTTATATTAACACAATTCACCCTGCTGGAATTACATAATAACTACAACACAGCTGTATTTTGACTGAAGGAAACAGGCAGAAAAGATGAAAGTCAGAAAAAAAAGTCACACTCTACTACTATACCACATATTTCTTTTTCTGTGTACTTGAAATTATGATGTTAATGTTAATCCATGACAAATGACTAATTATTGACTATTAATATATTGATTGATTTCTAACCACACATCCAAGACAGCATACACATAATTAACTGTATTGGTGTCAAAATTAAGCAAATAAGTCAGAAAGTCTACATTTAAACATACTCCTAAACATAAAAACCATTTAACAGATAAAATGAAGAGGGCATCACTCTTTCAGAAATTAATTTTGAATTTAGTGATCAGTAGCTATTGTTTTAAACGATACACTGTCAATCTGCATTTTTATCAGCCAGATGATTATTTTCTCATTACAACTGAAACAGACCAGTTTTAGACTTGATGTTTATTCATTTTATAAGTAAAAACATTTCACTTTATTTTATAATGTATTGGTTTCAAAGGTTTGATTGTGATGATTATTTTCATCTTGTTTCAGTTTTTGTTTGTTTACCTTTTTTCCAGTTTACAGTTGTTTGTTTGTTTTTTTTGTTTGTTTTATTTTAGTTTACTCTATTATGCCTTAAGCACACACACCCACATGAACACGCTTCCAAAACACACACTCAATGAGCTCTGTGATGTGGCTGGATGTTTTCACTCCAGATCACTGTCAGACAGCGACACATCAGAGCCTCAAAATTACACTTCGTCAACTACAGGTGCGAATGAGAGAGCAGGTGAGTGTGTGTGTATGTGTGTGTGTGCATATGCATATGTGTCAGGTAGAGAAGACATGGCCATGTTTAAACTAACCTCTGTAACCTCAACAGCATGTTCACCTAACTGCTGCTGTACGTTCATCCTGCTTAGCAAAGAGGAGTTGAGCAAAAGGCCTCTATTCACACCATCATAAAGGATTTATACTGCAGTAGGCCCAAATTCCAGATTTAAGATTTGTCCTTGTCTAAAGTGATAGTTTGGCATAAACTACCCAGTTTTCCCCTAGTTTTAAGAAAATCTAGTTTTAAGATGACTATTACTGTCTTTTAACTATTTGTAGTAGCTACTTAGCTACTTTTGTCCATTTTACTTTGATCCAGTGCAGTGTGGGGAAACAACATAAGCAAATGTATTTAAAATTACTTTAAATAACAATAAAGTGTTATTTAATATTAAATATTATATATAATATTTAAGTGTGTGATGACTTAGGCTTTTATGTATCTTAATGCTAATTGGTGGGTTATAAGCTTTCATTGCTGGTTATCTGTATTAGTGTCATAGCTCCAGCGCAAAACTGAAGAAGCAAACTTCAGATAACAAACATTTATATGAGGAGAGGGGAAAATTACATAAAATAAACAATGGTTTCAGAGCAGTATTATTGTGTGCATTCAGGTGAAATGTGTTTATCAGCAATATATTTGCTGGTTGAAAATGAAATGTTAGCCTTTTCTTTCTAATGAGAATAATTAGTTCTCAGAGTGAGCAAGTATAGCCACTTCTGGCTAGATGTGGATTCTGTGTGAATTGCTGGTGTTAGCTATCCTTTGTGGTGTGTGTGTGTGTGTGTGTGTGTGTGTGTGTGTGTGTGTGTGTGTGTGTGTGTGTGTGTGTGTGTCTGGGCCCCTCCAGGCGGATGGTGCTGGCCCGGTTCCCCACGCTGGCTGGTTTTGTCCACAGCCCTGTGCTACCCCCTGGTCTCAGCCTGGCTGGCTCCGCCCCCTGTGAGGGATACACAGAGCAGCAGACCAGCTTCCTGGAGCCCTGCGGCCAGACCAGAACCCCCGTGGGTAAGACCAGGGGCAAGAACAAAAAGGGAAATGGGTCCAGTGATAGTAGAGAAGTGTCAAGGCTGCTTTGTAGGGCAGGAGATCCAGATCCTCGTCCTGTTGCATCCTTGTCCTACATG
Organism: Pygocentrus nattereri; assembly: GCF_015220715.1. Classification (NCBI taxonomy): domain Eukaryota; kingdom Metazoa; phylum Chordata; class Actinopteri; order Characiformes; family Serrasalmidae; genus Pygocentrus; species Pygocentrus nattereri. The sequence continues at coordinate 13,119,647 of NC_051226.1, forward strand.
TTTTAGTGTTTTCCCTGCTCTGACACACCTGGAGTATATTCCACAAATTAGGATTTTTCAGTAAACTGGATAATGTAAAGGCAAAGTAAGGAGTATACAATAGAAGTGTCTGTATTGCTCCTCTCCTCCTAACTCTCAATTGCAAATATTAAAAACATCTCGCTGGTCTTAGACATGTTTATCGAAGTTCGTTTGGGGGAAAAAAAATCTTCTCAACCATAATTCAAAGTTAAAAGCTAGTGTCAGTTCAAAACTTTAGGTACTGCACTGGAGATTGCATGATAACAGATATTAATGTGATTATCACAACAAAACTCTTTTTCTTACTGAAGACAGATTTTGATTCTGCGTGAGATACTGGATTACAGAAGAAAAGTTATGTACGGTGACCTGTGACTAATGCAAGTAGAAGTTTCGCCAACATATCATACAAAGATGAACATTTACCATGGTTAGGTGCCTATGACATGGCAAATTAAGTATTGGTAGCATGTGTTAACTGAAGTAAATTAGCTGACAAGATATGCAGAAATAGCTTACCTAATTAATAAAACTTGCCTAGAAAAAAGGAAAGGAGTAATTAAATAAAAATGGGAAATAATGCTGTCTATAATATGCTCAAAATTCTAGCTAGCTTGTTCACTGGTAGTCACTCAGACTTGACCAAAGAGGCTTTGGTTTGTGTGGGAGAGGGTTGTGACTGTATTTCTGAGTGGTACAAAGGAAGCACAAGAAACTCATTGTTATATTGTTTTACATTCAGTAGTAAATTGATGCGGGTGTCTATGTTTACCAGCAAAAAACACATTAAGGAAATCAGCTCACAGCTTCTTCAAGATATGTAGCCAACTGAGGAAACCTCCTTTGTGAAACACTTATTAACTTATTAACAAACCCTTCCTGAAAGCCATCTGTAGCTTGGTAGTCCAGGAGAGCACAGTTTGCCTTAATGCTTACCTATGCAGCCATTTGTTACAAAGCATAACAGAATTGGCCAGTGTTCTCCTCCAAACGTGTTGAGCTGTCCAGTAATCTTGCATTAGCAGCATTTTAAGAAGTTGTAGTGGCACTTCAGTTGTGCCAGAAGCACATGCTAGCATACATGCTAGCCAGAGACACATATAGACAGGGAGGACTGGTCATGAGTAAATTTGGGAGATAGCTGCCTAAATAAATAAATAAATAAATAAATAAAGCAGAGTTAAACAATACAAATATATAGGGTAGGTCTACTGCAGAAACAGGGTTAGGAACCACTGGTGTAGGAGAGAAATTGAGTGTCTTTAAAAAGAACAGGCTTATTTTATGAACAATAGCTGTGTCAAAAAAGAGATTGGCTTTTATTTTGCCTGTCTGGCTGTTTTCATGTAAAACCTTTGAAATGTGAATGCTCTTTTGTTGGGTGGTTTGAAGGGGTATGTTACTAATTTACTCAATGCATGGAGTTAACCTCTGAACCTCCTCGCCCTTGCATGGGTTTCATTATTGATTTTAAAATGGCATATTCTAATATCTAAAAATTCCTGTCAGTCTGATTCATGACGAGATGTTACATTATTTCACCTGTTATTTTATCTATAGATTGCAATTATGATGACTCACTTGTCTTCTGTGATAGACTATTGCACCGTTTTCTCTCACTGATGTTTGTAGTTATTTTTCTCCCTTGTTTAGGTTGTGTTCTGCATGTTTTATTTCACTGTTGGATGGCTTCATGTTTTTTTCCTTCCTTCAGACCATCCCCAAATGTTTGTCCCTGTTCGATTGTTAGAAATGGGCTTCTCTGTGAGACACATCTACAGAGCCATGGAAGCTGCAGGTACCTCCAAGCTGTTTGTGATCTATGTTCAAACTATTTTTTTTCCAACAGTCTTATTCAGAGTCTTATTCAGATTTTTTTTATGACTGTTCTTAAAAGTGGACCTGCTCATATTCTAGCAATATGCTGCGAGAGGCTGCGTGTTACAGTGATTTTCTCATGGTTAAATGGTATATAATATTTAGGTATGATGTACAGTGGGGTAAAATCACTGTAAAGCATACATTTGAGTGGCTTAATCATTTTATAACACTGTACACTAAACTACACCATGCTCAATAATGTGTACATGTATATTGAGTATTAAACAACAACTTTGAATGTTGGGCAATTAGGTTTAGAATATAATTTTTAAATTAAATTTAAAGCTTACAATTATGTTGCGTTAACATGTTGGCGCTGGATAAAAATCCTTTTGTGCCTCATAGTGTCATAGCGGTACCAAACAATGTCATTGGTGAAAGTGGACGATTTTTAAAGGAAAATCCTTAGCAATATTGTTTTTTTTGTTTGTTTGTTTTTTTGTTTTTATTATTAATGTAAATGGGGTGGGGGGGTTTGTTGTGTAATACTGAGTTCCTTTGAACTTCAACGGTGAGATGTTTGGCATCATCCAGTTTAGAACTCTTAAAGAAACATTTTGCTTACCTCTGCAGTACGCTGCCTTTGCCACTGGTGATGACGGAATTGTCCATTGTAAACAACAGAATATCTGCTTTATCATTTACCACCTACCACCAACATGTAAACACTGCATTAGACACATAAGGGCAACAAGAGAGATGCAAGTGTTCTGCATTCCTTACTTCCTTCACATCATTTGTTTTCTTTATTTGCCTGTCTTCCTTTTGTTTGTCTTGGTTGAAACACCACATTATTGTTTTAATTGAGCCTGTGACCTCTTTGTCACCATCATAATTTGCTGTCTCTTGAATAAGTTGTTGCTTGGTAGTATAATAAATCATATTCTCCCCAAATCTTGGTCATATTGACAGAATAAACTCTGTTAGTGCTGGATTTAGTTTACCAGAGGAGCTACTGGAATCACTACCTAGATCTGTGTTGTACTCTAGTTCAAATCTGTATTGTTATGTTAATAATTCAGAAGATATTTCCTATAATTTGGTGAATGAGATTTTAAAAATTGCTAATGCTAATGGAATAACAAAATCTGATTATGCAGTATGTTGTTATTGTTATTGAGTGTGTGATGTGCATGCTGATGTGTACAGTCAAACTATGGTATTTTAATCCAGGCTTGGAGGAAAGTACTCGGATACTTTATCTTGAACACACAATACATGACACAACCCTCTCTGCTAAAATGAATCCAGCTTCTACAGAGTCTTTCTGTTTGTGTTGAATCTTTGGAGTGCTTTACTGATGGACCCTTGACTTGTGACTCAGGGGTCACGGGCGAGGTAGACTCTGCTATGATTGAGGTTTTGGCGAGCTGGATGCTGGAGCACCCACTGACTGAGGAACAGCACACAGGAGAGGGCTCATCAGCAGGGGGCGCCACTGATACACCTTCATCAGAAGGGCCAGAGACAGTACAGTGCCCGGAGTCTCCAGCTACACTTAGAGAACCCAGTGAGAGGTAGGAATATACACACATACAAAGAGCAAGAGAGCCTAAAGAGGATAATACAGATACAAACAGAAATACAAATACATGTTGTATGCAAAAGCTTGTGCACTACTGGTACTGAGAGATTGCTACTCATTATAGTTCCTCATATTTCTTTGTATGTATGTATATTTTTGATAGTCTGTTAGCCGGGCTGGATCTGGTGGAGAGAGAAAACTTCTTGGACGTTCATCTAACACGGAACAGGCCTCCACCAGCCCGAAGACAGCGCTCTGGCCTGAGTCAGCGCACATCCTTCAGGAGAGCAGGTCCACAAGCACAAATAAGCAAACCAGACTTAGAATCTTTAGAACAGTAAACCAATAAGCAGAGTTTGGACTCACTTGGTATATTAATATGATTTGTTGTCTCATGGACAATAATAATATAATATATAATAATAATAATAACTTACACAGGGAGGATTGCAGCACAAGACACTAGACACCAAAATGTATTATTAGGCATGTCATTCAGTATTTAAAATATTTTAGAAACAAAAAGGAGCTATTGAAATATGAATTACGTACTGTAAATATCTATTTACAACCATTTTGTCAAGATTTCTACCTCAAAATTTGTTCAACACTTGTCAAATATAAGGCGTTCTATGTATTAGTTTTAATATAACTTTATTGTTGTAATTGGTGCAGATATTTTAGAATCACAGCTCTGTTCATCTCTCTGTAAGAATCTACATTTTTTTACAGCTTCGTAGCTCCTTATTAATTACTGGAAGCCTGTAGTTGTGTATTCCTCATCGTTTTTGTACATTTACCTGCAACTAAACTTGTTGTATATTATAGAAAATGGATATTAAAAACTTTTGACTGGTAACGAGCAATAGATTGTAGATAGAGATAATTTTAAGTAATACATAACGTGATTAACATTTGTTCTTACTGTTGGTGTTTAGACTCTCCGTCGCCTGGCCCAGTCCCAGCCCTTTACAGACAGGAAATGGCCGTGTCTGAGTGGCCAGAGCGGGCGGAGACTCATCCATTTGCAGCAGAGGAGGAGTCTGAGCTGGGCTACATGGATGACCCATATCAGGAGGAGCCATATGAGGAACTGCTTACACCTGAATTCATCGCCTCTGAGAGAGACACACTCTGGATGGTGGAGGTGCTGAGCAACATCTGCTTCAGAATGGGCTTCTGTGATGATGATGATGATAATAATAATAATAACATCCTAGGCACTGTAATGACTATCACTCTTTACATTTTCTATTTTTTCTTCAATATCTCTTTCTTCTTTCTTTTTCCCTCTGATCTTTTTTCCTCTTTTTTCATACTTTATTTCCATTGCACTCCCTCACTCGGTTTCTGTCTTTTGCTTTTTCACTTTTTTTTCTCTTCATATTCTTTCTCTCTTTCTGCTCTCTTTTCATATGCACTCTTCATGCTTCTTCTCTTTTGCTCTTTTTACACTCTACCTGTTTGATTCTCTTTTTAAACTCTCTTCCCTCCTTTTTCATTCTGTGTTCTGTGTCTGTCTGTTTCTCCCTCTCTCTCTCTCTCTCTCTCTCTCTTTTTCTTTTTTTCTTTCTTTCTTTCTCACACACACACAGGCAGGAGAAGAACATACTGAAGCTCGTGAGATGGTGGAGTGTGAGTTGTGTAACACCCTCACTCTGCAGTTTAACACCCACATGAAGCGTCATCACCCAGGCTGCGGTCAGAGTGCTGGCCGCCGTGGTTACCGCAGCAACGGGGCTTACGTGGATGGCTGGTTTGGTGGCGAATGTGGCTCAGGTAGCCCATATTACCTGCTGTGCTCAACATGCAGAGAGAAGTACCTGACTGCTAACCTGGGAGACCTCAGCTCCAAACACGAAAGGTGAAGGACGTTTAGAGAGGTAGTTAAAGATACCTTATATGGTGGGAGAGAGGATAGCAAGGATAGTAAAGCTTGAGCTCTGAAAATCAGCTCTGTTGAAATAACTGCTTAAAATAATTACTTTATTCAGCTGTTCCAGTGTCATTTCATTATATGTTTAACTGAAGAGGAGAAAAGATAAAAACTCTACATTCACTTAGTTTGGTAGTAAACTGAGATCTCACCAAAGAAAATAAGTGAAATGATGATATAATAATTTTGCAACAGCATCAGGCTAGATTTAAGATGATTTCACTTGTTTCAAATACATCACAGTATTTAATGTTTTCAACACATCAGTGTTGTTGTATGACACTAGTATGAGTGTACCAGTACAGACAGTATGTATCACCCAGCTCTAGATTACAGGTTGTAATGTATTGATGGTGTTTTTTCAGAGCTAGAGGTCTGGCGTCTGATCTGATTGGCCGGTTGGACAGTACCTCTGATGGTATGTGTGCTTTTCTTCTGACCATTGGCTAAAGCTCTGCCAAAAACAGTGTTAGATGAATATGACATGACTAAAAAATGTATTGTTTATTTTTTGTTTATATCTTTGTGTGTAAACATTAGATGAATGGGACCCTGGACACCAAGAGGACTCTGACTCAGACAGACTGACTGGTTTGGAGGATTTTGGAGTGCTGTTGAGGCCTTTGGGGCTCAGTGAGAAGAAGCTGATCCCCGATCCCATTCCCTTCATTGAGCCCGATCCACTTGGAGCCAATGATACTGGCGAAAAAAACCTGCAGTACAGAGGTAGCAGTGATTGCTGATGCTGTCACTTATACCATTTAAAAGTTTGGAATTATTGTATTCAGTAATTTGAAACCAGTTTTTTTGCAGTTATACGACTAAGTTTTAATATTCTGTTCCTGCACAATTTCACAGGTTTCAAATAATTTGTAAGAAATGTTAGATGTGTCCACAAGGATGAACAGAGCTGTAGGGGATTCTAAAATGACTGAGAAAGTTGTATAAGATCAAAGAGTGAAGTTATAATAAATATAATATCAAGAATGAAGCTATAAATAATATTACTATCCAGAGTGACATTAAAATAATATTAATAGCCAGATAAATGTTAAAATAATATGAATATCAATGAACTGAATATCCAGAATATAACAGAAATATAACCAGAATGAGGTTGTAATGTAATTAATGTCCTGAATGATTTTTTTCTTAAAGTACTAGGAACTTTGATCTGACCATATTTTCTGAAGGCAGTTTATACAGTGAGAGAGCACTGCAGACTGTTATTTAGTGACTCTGTTTTCTAACATATTTTAATATTGTGTGTATTTCTAGGTGTGGTGAGCACAGAGCTGAAGGGCTCGACAGGTTTGATGAGTCTGGGGGAGCAGGCTGCATCTCTGAGAGAAGCTCAGGAGAGACTTGTGGCTCTGAGGAGAGTGACAGCCACCGCGCAGATCCTGCTGGCATATAGCATGGCACTGAGGGCCCTATCCCAAATCTCCTCTACGTAAGACACCTCTGTGTTATGCAAACACATGCTTAGGAACTATATAAATAAGTTTTATTTATATTATTATAATTTTTTATTCATTATTGTTGTGTTATTGGATGTAATGTGAGTGTGCATTTTAGAACTTGTTTTCTATCCCTGTAAACTACACTAGGGCTAAGGATTGAAATTTAACATCTTTATAGTACTGACCGAATTACATCAATACTATGAAGTATAAAATGTGATTTAATACTATGAGCCAATAAGTATGTTTGTTTCAAAACAATAATATAGACTGCAGAATGGATGTCTATATAACATTCTATAACATTGTATTATCGCCAGTGCTTCTTGATTAGTCTGAAGACAGAATTATAGTGTTACGATGTCAACACAGATCAGACGCTCACAGGTAAAAGGACAAGATTGAAGTTTACTTGAAGTTTTGATGGATGTACAGAGCGTGTAGTGAGAATAGGCGAGGGTCAGAACCAGAGAGCAAGAAAACCAAAACAAACGGGACATCCAGAGAGTAGACAAAAACCAGTCCGAGTTAAAAAACCAAAATCTCATACAGGATCCAGTGAAAAAAAAACAAAAAGGGCAGGTCAGAAATATGAAAAACAGGTCATACATGAAAGAACTTAAAAAGAACGCTCAGTACGTAACGAAAAAGGTTGGCAATACTTCGCAAAGTTCTAAAGCCCGGGCTTTATAGTAGTACCTGGCTAATTAGCTGTAATGAAAAACAGGTGTGACAGTTTAGAATCCTGGTGAGGCTGAACGCTGAAATGAATGTTCATTGGTTGATGGCGGTGAAGTAGGAGCTACATGGTCTCCCACTGATTCATGGGAGTTGGAGTCCTCTGGGCCATTCAAGGACTCAAGTGATCAGAGTAAAAAGGAACAGGTGGAGGAGGCATCCTCAGCAGAAGGCATGACATATAGAATAAAGAATTATACCCACAGTATTTATACCCGTGCATCTCACATTCTTTTCTTATTTAAACCTCACCAACTTAAAAAGAAGGTAAAAAATTAAAAAGAAAGTATTGAAAAAATATAGTTCAGGAATCTGTATTGAAATGAAATTGTCTAGTGGTATGGATGTCCATATGCAGTCCTAAATTTGACTGGGTCTTGGCTCACATAATGCTTAAATAAAAGCTTTTGTTTGAGAAAGTGATGATCTAAATCTAAAACAGTTCTAATACATAATATACACTTCCGTTCAAAAGTTGGTGGGCATCAATTTTAAAAATTATGTATTTATTTATTTTTAAAAAAATTTTAGATGTTAGTTTTCAAGCAAGAAAAGCCTGCAAATGTAGTTAGTGTATAGTGTACAGTATATAGTGTATAGTGTACAGCTGTTTTCTAATCTTTTGGTCATATTTAGCATCAACACTGAACTTCATGCTTATCATGTTGATATTTGGTATTAAAAGCATGTTTTGCCTAAATATTGAATGATTTTCCAGACTACTGTTTAAAGGGTATTTTGAAGTTACTGGCCCAAAGGTGGTTTAAACACCTGAAAGGTTCATTTTAAGGGGAAAAACTGATGGTCTTTGGCATTTTTTCCAAGATAAGACACTATTTGAGCCTTCAGTTTTGCAACTTCCTGCTAAAAAAAAACACACTACCAAAGAAGCATCTCAGCAAGTCGTTCATGAAAGTTATGTAGGAATACTTCGTGCCCTCAGAATTTCCACAGACAATGAAGATTTAGGGAAAAATTACACATTAGTTTGCTATTTTTCACTCACTCACTACTCTTTGTCTCTCTTTCAGTAGTTCAGTGTGTAATCAGTCCAGTGGGCTGGAGGCTCTGGGCCTGGCAGATATTCGAATCCTGGTGAGGCTGATGTGTTTGGCAGCAGGTGGGCGTGTCCACATGGATGTGGACCAGCAGGGCTCAGGACGGGGCTCTTTGAGTGACAGCACAGGCTCCACCTTCCTGTCCTTCCTCAGCTCTGCTATTGGCAGCTTGGTGTGCCACAGTCCTGCAGCCTACAGAGAGCTAGTAGACATATGCACTCAGGTACATGCAGACGCATACAAAGACATATAATTACACATATAATAACATATAATTAGATACTCCCTGTTATTAATGGACAATGATTATCAGAAATGTAATTATTGCAGATCTAACTGAACTTAAAGACGTCATTGCTTTGCTTGCATGTGACTGAGTATTTTCGTGGCTCTTGATGAGTGTTGTCTTTTTGCTAGCTCCTACCTGCTAAAATTTGTGTGTCTTTAATGTAAATTAAGTATTTAGGAGGGCATCATGGACATTGTTAGCAAATGAGCGAGTGCTATGTGAGCATGTGAGTAGTCAGCAGAAGCTGAGAGATCAGTTGTGCTCAAACTGCATCTTGTTTTAATATTGTAAGATGCTTTAAATGAATCAGACACAGAGTTGTGTTATTCTGGGGGCTTGAATCTGTGCTTGTTTCTACGCAGCTTTGAGGAATCAAGGCAAATACGTTGCCAAAACATAATGATGACATTAGATACATAGACACATCTTCCTCCACGTCTTTTTTAGTACTGAAATCAGCTTGCTGTTAGACAGTGACAGACATGATAGAAAAGTGCCTAGTTGGTCAAATAAGGTCCTAATGATGCCTCCTCATTGGAAAAGTTTTGTGGTGGAGAGAAGGTGAACAAGAATTATGAGCCCCTATATTTATTAGTTTTGTGTTGTATTAGCTCTGCCTTGAGAGTAGCTCTGAGAGTGAGTTTAAAACATTGAATTATTATTTTTATAATTTTATTTTTATTATTTTATAATAAAATATAATATATTACAGGAGAAATTTGAATTTAATTAATTCCTCTGTGCATGCTTGACTACTGTCTGCTCACTAAAAAGGCTTGTAAAGGCGATCAACATTCTTTACGTTGTGATGCTGTCACTCACTGTATTGTTTACTAACTATATCTCTCTCACATGGTAATTCCATATTTCGTTCTTGAAACTTTTGCCAGCTTCACCCTGAGTCTTCTATACAGACACTATGGATGTGGATGTATTTTGTCCTTTTAATTAATATCACAGCCCCTCTCTGTCACTCTTAGGATTTGATGGCTGCTGCTACAGGAATGAATCTTGGAGCCATTGTTGACCAACAGCAGAGCAGTCGCCTGAGCGCTGGCCTAAAGGGGGCACCACGGGATCCCAAAGAGTTCACACATCCCACATTTCTGGTCACTCAGAGCCTGGTCTCACTCCTGACAGAGAAAGGAGTCCGTTACCGCTATAGTGCGGAGAGAATGGAGTCCACTGAGTCTAAAGGTAAAACGGCAGCTAACACGAGCTTGATGATTCTGGATGTTCTCCTGAACATACTGTTTTAAAAGATGTTAAATGTAGAAGTTTGGGTATGTGCAAAAAGAATGTTTTCATAATAATACTACTACTGTTACTGCTACTAATAATAATTAGTCAAATAATAGTAAGTACCAAAAAGTGGAGGTTTTTTTATTTGCTGTTTTATTTATATATATATATATATATATATATATATATATATATATATATATACACACTACCGTTCAAAAGTTTGGGGTCACCCAAACAATTTTGTGTTTTCCATGAAAAGTCACACTTATTCACCACCATACGTTGTGAAATGAATAGAAAATAGAGTCAAGACATTGACAAGGTTAGAAATAATGATTTGTATTTGAAATAACATTGTTTTTACATCAAACTTTGCTTTCGTCAAAGAATCCTCCATTTGCAGCAATTACAGCATTGCACACCTTTGGCATTCTAGCTGTTAATTTGTTGAGGTAAGCTGGAGAAATTGCACCCCACGCTTCTAGAAGCAGCTCCCACAAGTTGGATTGGTTGGATGGGCACTTCTGGCGTACCATACGGTCAAGCTGCTCCCACAACAGCTCAATGGGGTTCAGATCTGATGACTGCGCTGGCCACTCCATTACCGATAGAATACCAGCTGCCTGCTTCTGCTGTAAATAGTTCTTGCACAATTTGGAGGTGTGTTTAGGGTCATTGTCCTGTTGTAGGATGAAATTGGCTCCAATCAAGCGCTGTCCACTGGGTATGGCATGGCATTGCAAAATGGAGTGATAGCCTTCCTTATTCAGAATCCCTTTTACCCTGTACAAATCTCCCACCTTACCAGCACCAAAGCAACCCCAGACCATCACATTACCTCCACCATGCTTAACAGATGGCGTCAGGCATTCTTCCAGCATCTTTTCATTTGTTCTGCGTCTCACAAACGTTCTTCTTTGTGATCCAAACACCTCAAACTTGGATTCATCCGTCCACAACACTTTTTTCCAGTCTTCCTCTGTCCAATGTCTGTGTTCTTTTGCCCATCTTAATCTTTTTCTTTTATTGGCCAGTCTCAGATATGGCTTTTTCTTTGCCACTCTGCCCTGAAGCCCAAAATCCCGCAGCCGCCTCTTCACTGTAGATGTTGACACTGGTGTTTTGCGGGTACTATTTAATGAAGAAGCCAGTTGGGGACCTGTAAGGCGTCTGTTTCTCAAACTAGAGACTCTAATGTGCTTATCTTCTTGCTTAGTTGTGCAACGTGGCCTCCCACTTCTTTTTCTACTCTGGTTAGAGCCTGTTTGTGCTGTCCTCTGAAGGGAGTAGTACACACCGTTGTAGGAAATCTTCAATTTCTTAGCAATTTCTCGCATGGAATAGCCTTCATTTCTAAGAACAAGAATAGACTGTCGAGTTTCAGATGAAAGTTCTCTTTTTCTGGCCATTTTGAGCGTTTAATTGACCCCACAAATGTGATGCTCCAGAAACTCAATCTGCTCAAAGGAAGGTCAGTTTTGTAGCTTCTGTAATGAGCTAGACTGTTTTCAGATGTGTGAACATGATTGCACAAGGGTTTTCTAATCATCAATTAGCCTTCTGAGCCAATGAGCAAACACATTGTACCATTAGAACACTGGAGTGATAGTTGCTGGAAATGGGCCTCTATACACCTATGTAGATATTGCACCAAAAACCAGACATTTGCAGCTAGAATAGTCATTTACCACATTAGCAATGTATAAAGTGTATTTGTTTAAAGTTAGGACTAGTTCAAAGTTATCTTCATTGAAAAGTACAGTGCTTTTCCTTCAAAAATAAGGACATTTCAATGTGACCCCAAACTTTTGAACGGTAGTGTATATATATATATATATATATATATATATATTTTTTTTTTTTTTTATTTTTTTTTTTTATGAAAGTGCTAAACATAACATAAAAAAGGTAATAAATACACTTTTCTTGTTGATAAAAACCATGAGTCTGTGTTAGGTGACAACATGGTTTGAGATTAGCATGGTATGCACACTGTTTGCACACTGCTGACTGTTGGGGTATAAACGTTCATTCCATTACTTACAGACAGAGGGAAATTGTGTTGTTTTTTGCTGAATTCTGTATTTAATTTCTTGTGCACTAAGCTTACAATTAAGTTAATAATCTTACTATTTAATGTTCAATACCTAATATAATTTGTACAGTAACTATTATGAAATGAATGTGTGGATGACAAACAGACCTGAGAGTTAAGGGGTGAACAGATCATATTTATCGTTAGCTTGATTAGAATGAATCATATTCATGCTCTTTTACAGAGCCTGGAAGCCCCCCGACCACAGCGCCCCCTCTTTCACAGAGTGCGCTGCGTGTGGGGCCTCTGGAACTGGCGAATGCTCTTGCAGCCTGCACTCTGTCTGCTAGGCTGACCAGTAAACATCGTCAGTGGGCAGCTCAGCAGCTGGTACAGGCACTCGCAGCCGCGGAGAGAGACAGCCCCATACGACCCCAAACCTACAGTGACATGGCTGGAGACCTGCGCAAGTGTCCACTAAGAAAACTGGAAGCTCACCACAACAGGGTACCGAGTTTATTAACACTGTTCAAAAGTGTAGAATCAATATTTTCTGTAGGCTAAAACCTATTTTGCTGAAGTAAAATGCATATAGTGATTCACATATGATTGTAGAATTTGCCTTTGGTTATGGCAAATATCCATCTTAACAATACTGACCTGTTAATTTAATTTCAAGTGCATCTGTGCCCCATACAGCTCCACCCTAAGCAAGGACAAGCCTGGAATTGCTTTTCTTGTACTGTAGGGCTGAACTATAATCAATAGCATGATATTGGCCTTTGTAGTATTGATTTACCAGAAGGCTTCATAATTTTTTTTTTTATGTTCTCTGAGCATCCTGACCGTTCATAGTTACAGCTAAGCTTCTGGGTGTTTTGATGAGTCAAGGCATTCAAGTTGTGCAATAAATGTGAACCATTTTGGTCAAAATAATAAAGGTCAGTATTACTACATCATATCACATTGCAATGACTCTTGCAATGTGTAGTAATATGGAATTATAATTATTATAATGTTGGCGCAAAAAAGAGCAGCTTCATACATTAAGGATTCTGAAAGATAAACTATTTATCATTTGTTTTGCTGTAATATACTATTTTCCTAAAGGTTACACGCTCTATAACTGGTCAGTCCCAGCTCACTGGTCCTTATGATTGATTGTCGTTTGTGTCCATGTATATGTCCATGTGTAGGTGACGAGTTGCAGTTGGAGTGCAGAGCAGAGCTTGTTGGCTACCGGTTCTCATGACGGGACGGTTCGCCTGTGGGATATCTCTCAGAACACAGCAGAGCTGCTACATACTCACAACTGCTGCAGGTATGCATGCAGTAATGTATTAGTCATCAGTTGCTGTTGTCCACAGAGAAATTTCATATTGCCACATCACTAATTTATTGTTTTGTGTAATTCATTTATGTGTATAATAAATTATTTTCTGTTCTTTTGGTGACTTTATGTATGTTTGTGTGTGTGTGTGTGTGTGTGTGTGTGTGTGTAGTGAGGCTGCTTCTGCTTCTGAAGGCTCTGTGGGAACTCACCTGCTGTCTCCAGTTATGTGGAGTACGCAAGGAACATATCTGGCTGCCTTCCAGAACAAACTCATCAACATCTGGACCGTCCGTGGTGAGAGCTGATACACACACACACGCATACACACACACACACACGCGCGTACGTATATGTTTGTTTCTGTGAATTGTGGGGACAATATTTCCAAGATTTCCATTAAATTCTTGGAGACTTACACAGACTTTATCCATATCTAATATTAGCATAACCCTAGGCCTTACCTAAACCTTACCCTAACCCTAACCTTAAAACATGTGTTCACCTTTTGTGGGCATTTTGGTCCCTACAATATGACATACACATATATATACACACACACACACACACACACACACACACACACACACACACACACACAAATGTACACAAGCCCACAGTCCAACCTTCTCACACACTGCACTTTAAGCCGTATGTTGAATTGTACTGTTCTGAAACTGTCTCTTCTTTGAAAACTAATGGCCTCCCATGCTACTTGGACAGATGTTATCCCCTGATTTGTAGACAAAATGATTGAAACAGCATATCAAAGGGATTGCCATATTTTGATTCCACAAATCCTTAAAACTCTTAAATGCTTTAGAGCAAAGCTTTATTTTTTAAAATTATGAAGCAATCTTACAAACATAGGGAATTTAAGAAAGATCAAGGCACAAGCACAGCCAAAAATAATGAAATAATAATGTATAATATAGTGTAATTATATTGTAAATATTGTCCAAAATTGTAGCTGCTTATTTCAGAGAAAGAGAAGCTTTGACTTGAAGCCAAGTGTCATTGACACTTAAATAGTTTTGTTCACTGACTTGATGAAAAAATAATTTGAAACGGTAACACTACAGTGTAAAAAGTGAAGACTCTATAGGTAAATTCTTACACAGTTTTTTGAGTTAACTCAGCTGGAGTTCACCCAACTCAAACCTCTTCCTAATTCGCATCAGTTCTGCATCTCAATTAAGTAAATAATTATTATATATTTCAATTTTAACGTACTACCCGGGACACTGTCCTTCACACAATCCCACCAGGCATTCACTCCTCTTGGGCAGATACAGAGAAACACAAGTATATATTTATTCTCTCTTCTTTACCTATTTGAAATACAGAACTTTTGTGAGTCACAAGGAATTTTTTTCACTTAATTCAAGTCCACTTACTTAAGTCAAGAAAAGACTTATACTTTGTAGTTGAGATTAATTTTCACTGTGAGGAAGTACTGAATATTCACCATATGGGAATTACCCAGTCACCCTTTTATCATACCTTAAACCTGATGCCTTTCAGCAAAATACATTATAAATGATGGTTATGAAGATTCGATCGGGCAGTGTCCAAAGGCGTGGGCCTTGGCGTTCTGATCCTCGGTTGCTGAAACTGGCTTTTGGAACTTGGAACGTTACCTCACTGGCGGGGAAGGAGCCTGAGTTGGTGTGCGAGGTTGAGAGATACCGGCTAGATATAGTCGGGCTCACCTCAACACACAGCTTGGGCTCTGGGTCCAATCTCCTTGAGAGGGGCTGGACTTTATTCTTTTCTGGAGTTGCCCATGGTGAGAGGCGGCGGGCAGGTGTGGGCTTTCTCATAGCCCCTCGACTCGGTGCCTGTATGTTGGGGTTTTCTCCGGTGGACGAGAGGGTAGCTTCCCTACGCCTTCGGGTTGGGGAACGGGTCCTGACTGTTGTCTGTGCTTATGCACCGAACAGCAGTTCAGAGTACCCAGCCTTCTTAGAGTCCTTGGGAAGGGTGCTTGAAAGTGCTCCTCCTGGAGACTCTATTGTCCTACTGGGGGACTTCAACGCTCACGTGGGCAATGACAGTGAGACCTGGAGGGGTGTGATTGGGAGGAATGGCCTCTCTGATCTGAACCTGAGTGGTGTTCAGTTTTTGGACTTCTGCGCAAACCACAGTTTGTCCATCACGAACACCATGTTTGAACACAAGGATGTCCATAAGTGCACATGGCACCAGGACACCCTAGGCCGCAGTTCAATGATTGACTTTGTAGTCATGTCATCGGACTTGTGGCCATGTGTTTTGGACACTCGGGTAAAGAGAGGAGCTGAGCTGTCAACTGATCACCACCTGGTGGTGAGTTGGATCAGGTGGTGGGGGAAGATGCCGGTCAGACCAGGCAAGCCCAAACGTATAGTGAGGGTTTGCTGGGAACGTCTAGCAGAAGAACCTGTCAGATTGATCTTCAAATCACACCTCCATCAGAACTTTGACCAGATATCGGGGGAGGTGGGGGACATTGACTCAGAATGGGCCATGTTCCGTTCCTCCATTGCTGAAGCGGCTGACTGTAGCTGTGGCCGTAAGGTAGTTGGTGCCTGTCGGGGCGGTAATCCTCGAACCCGGTGGTGGACACCCCAGGTGAGAGATGCCGTCAAGCTGAAGAAGGAGTCCTACCGGGCATGGTTGGCCTGTGGGACACCAGAGGCAGCTGGCAGGTATCGACAGGCCAAGCGATCTGCGGCTTCAGTTGTCGCCAAGGCAAAAACCCGTTTATGGGAGGAGTTTGGTGAGGCCTTGGAAAGTGACTTTAAGTCGGCTCCGAAAAGATTCTGGCAAACCGCCAGGCGACTCAGAAGGGGAAAGCAGTGTGCCACTAGCACTGTATATAGTGGAGATGGTGTGCTGCTGACTTCGACTGAAGACGTCATTGGGCAGTGGAAGGAATACTTTGAGGACCTTCTCAATCCCACCGACACGTTCTCCAGTGAGGAGGCTGAGTCTGGGTACATGGGAATAGGCTTGTCCATTACTGAGGCCGAAGTCACTAAGGTAGTTAAGAAGCTCCTTGGTGGCAAGGCTCCAGGGGTGGATGAGATCCGCCCTGAGTTCCTCAAGGCTCTGGATGTTGTGGGGCTGTCTTGGCTGACACGCCTTTTCAACATTGCGTGGACATCGGGGGCGGTGCCACTGGATTGGCAGACTGGGGTGGTGGTGCCTTTTTTTAAAAAAGGGGACCAGAGGGTGTGTTCCAACTACAGGGGAATCACACTCCTCAGCCTCTCTGGCAAGGTCTATGCAGGGGTACTGGAGAAGAGAGTCCGGCTTATAGTCGAACCTCGGATCCAGGAGGAACAGTGCGGGTTCCGCCCTGGTCGTGGAACACTGGACCAACTCTTCACCCTCTCCAGGATTCTGGAGGGTTCATGGGAGTTTGCCCAAACAGTCCACATGTGCTTTGTGGATCTGGAGAAGGCATTCGACTGTGTTCCCCGGGGTATTCTGTGGGAGGTGCTTCGGGAGTACGGGGTACATGGCTCTTTGCTACGAGCCATTCAGGCCCTGTACAAACAAAGCTGGAGTTTGGTTCGCATAGCCGGCAGTAAGTCAGACTCATTCCCAGTGAGAGTTGGACTCCGTCAGGGCTGCCCTTTGTCACCGATTCTATTCATAATTTTTATGGATAGAATTTCTAGGCGCAGTCAAGGGATGGAGGGTGTCCGGTTTGGTGACCTCAGGGTCACATCGCTGCTGTTTGCAGATGATGTGGTCCTATTGGGGACATCAGGCCGCGAACTTCAGCTTTTGCTGGATCGGTTTGCAGCCGAGTGTGAAGCGGCTGGGATGAGAATCAGTACCTCTAAATCCGAGACCATGGTTCTCAGGCGGAAAAGGGTGGAGAGCCCTCTCTGGGTCAGGGATAGGCTCTTGCCTCAAGTGGAGGAGTTCAAGTATCTCGGGGTCTTGTTCACGAGTGATGGTACAAGGGAGCGGGAGATTGACAGGTGGATTGGTGCTGGGTCAGCAGTGATGCGGGCTCTTTACCGGTCTGTTGTGGTAAAGAAAGAGCTGAGCCACAAGGCAAGGCTCTCGATTTACCGGTCGATCTACGTTCCCACCCTCACCTATGGTCATGAGCTTTGGGTAATGACCGAAAGAATAAGATCGCGAATACAAGCGGCCGAAATGAGTTTCCTCCGCAGGGTGTCTGGACTCTCCCTTAGAGATAGGGTGAGAAGTTCAGTCATCCGGGAGGGACTCGGAGTAGAGCCGCTGCTTCTTCACGTCGAGAGGAGCCAGCTGAGGTGGTTCGGGCATCTGGTTAGGATGCCTCCTGGACGCCTCCCTCGGGAGGTGTCACAGGCGAGTCCACCTGGGAGGAGACCCCGGGGAAGACCCAGGACACGCTGGCGCGACTATATCGCCCAGCTGGCCTGGGAGCGCCTCGGAATCCCCCTTGGAGAGGTGGTGGAAGTGGCTGGGGAAAGGGAGGTCTGGGCTTCATTGCTTAGGATGCTGCCCCCGCGACCCGAACCCCGGAGAAGCGGAAGATAATGGATGGATGGATGGATGGATGGATGGATGGTTATGAAGATTCACTTGAATCATGTACATTTAAAAAACGTTTTCATTCGACTCCAAGCATGATGCTATCAGGTTTCAAAATGAGTCAGGAGGGGTTGTTATGGTGTCATGATTATTCACGATGTCACTTTTGTCTTTTCAGTGTTCATGAATATCTGTTGATGCATAGAAATGCAAGTTTTGTTTACTTCTGCACTGTATATCTGTGTTTGTTTCAGTAAAGCAGCTATTATATTTCCATTTCAGTCAGTGATTCTACTTGAAGAAGGATGTGTTTGAGTTTTTCACTGGGAAATGGGGCTTTGTTAAGGTTGTTGTCCCTGCCTTGTTTCTTGCAGGCTCTCAGGTTCATGTGGAGGCGCAGCCTTCCTGGGTGACTGCCGTGTCATGGGTCCACAGCTCCAGCCCCTTCCCCAGTCAGGGCGCTTCAGGACAGAGCTCAGCCGAGAGCCTCCTGCTGGGACGACTCGATGGCTCCCTTTGCTGGATGGAGGTGTCAGAAGGAGAGGGAGGAGGAGTGAGAGTGGAGAGCACAGAACTACCTCACTGCCAAAGGAAAGAAGGTGAGAGTTATTACACAGAGTGCATTCATTCTTGCCCAGATGAAGTTGATTAGTGAAGACTTGCTGGGTGTCTGAAGTTTGTTTCTTTAGCTTTGCATGAAGCTAATATATATAACAAACAATGAAAGTTTATAATCGTCTTGATCGATGCTTGAAAGAATCCTTTAGAATTTTCTATATTTCTGGTAAAACTTCATCAGATTTTCACACAAGTCCTTAAAGTAGACAAAGAGAACCAAATTAAACAAATAAGACAAAAATATTAGACTTGGTCATTTATGTATTGAGGAGTATTTGTCTTTGTTTACTTTGTTTAATCTTTATCTACTATTGGGACTTGTGTGAAGTCCTAGTAGTATAGTGTGAAAATCTATTGTGGTGATTCAGAGTGGGCCATTGTAGAGAAGCTTATCAGCTCAGATGCTGTGGAGCATCCAGAAAGCCTACTAGTAACATCTGTCTTTCTCTCCCTATGTCTGTAAATATAAAAATATATAGTATACTGATTGTTGTTGTTAGTGTAATATCTCCATATCATTGTCATCAGTATATTTGATTTTCTACAGTAAATTAAAAATAAAAATGTTTTGCACCGCATGTATTTGTTTTATATATTGTGTGTGTGTGTGTGTGTGTATATATATATATATATATATATATATATATATATATATATATATATATATATATATATATATATATAATTTTTGGATACAGTTATACAGTACTACTAAATTTGCCAAAATCAGGTCGACAATATTCGGATTGTCTGCCATCGTGTGAACCTTGCTAGCTGGCTAATTCAGTCCGACCTAGCCAACAGTATGAACGATTGACTGAACGAACTATCCATCCATCCATCCATTTTCTAAGCCGCTTCTCCGTCAGGGTCGCGGGGGGATGCTGGAGCCTATCCCAGCAGTCTTTGGGCGGAAGGCAGGATACACCCTGGACAGGTCGCCAGTCCATCACAGCTGAACGAACTAATGAAATGAAATTAGACTCGAACAAGGAAATGTTGAAATTATGTTAAACTGAAACAAGGAAATACTATAAGTGTGTTTTATTAACACAATAAACATTGGAAATGCGCAAGTAATTTCACCAGGCAAACACCAAGAAATGGGTTGCAATTTGTCCTTCGATGTTAATAGGTCAAAATAGCTGTCCATCAAAACGGATTCAGCCTTTCGACTGATCCTCCAATCATCTTGCAGAAGCTCCGCGTCCAGACCCACCCACCCACAGCTCCATTCATCCCAAGAGACGCTCAGCGTCCAGGGGCGGGACAAAACCCGCTCCATGCAGTCCCGTTGAAGTGAATAGATGCTCAGCTTCTACGGGCAAATGCACTGACGCTATGTGATTCTGAACGAACTCACTCATCTTCGAGATTAATGTGCTCTAACGCATTTGTAGTCAGTGAAATGTTAACACAACTGAACATATTTGACCATTTAATTTTCATTTAATGTTTGACATTTTAGGGGAAGCTGAGCTTCCCTTGCAGTCTTAGAGAAATCGCCACTGCTCTATCTGTCGCTACTATGTGCCCTTGAATTATAACTTTTGAAACATGATTCTACAAATTTTCCGTCGTGCTGTAGGATCGGTAACATGTACACTCAGGTTGTAACTTCTAGTTCACCTTCAGGTTGTGTTCACGTTGTGTACTATTTGCCTTACATTGCAACACTCTGCATGTACCTCTCTGCCATGAAAGCATTTAAAAAATAAGTTTCAGGACCAAACTTTGTTCATAACCATTTTGTGTAATATATTTGTGATGTAGCTTTATGGCATTAAACACTTTAAATGCCTGTTTCCTATCACCATCACTGTGAACCATTCTGACTTTGTAATCATGCACAAATTTTTAAAAAATCACTCTTAGCTTGTTCTTGGCTATTAAGCTGGGCTTACACTACACCTCTTTTAAAATTAAAAAAGAGATATAAAAGAGCACAGAGCATCGCACACTTAATGTAGTTAACTGTTATCGGAGTTTCCTGTTATTTTGTCATGAAGACCAAAACTCTTGATGATAAGACAAAAAAAACAACACACATAAGTTTTGGTTACGAAAAGTTAAGTGACCCTTTTTATTCCCCTAACAGGAAAATTTCACCCCCACATTTTACCCACATACATGCGCACTAATGAACGCAAACACTAGGTGGCAGTGAACACACTTGCCTGGAGCGGTGGCCAGCCCTGTCCAGAGGGCCCTGGGAGCAGTTCATTTCACTGATATACTGTTGGCTCAGGGGATTGAACCGGCGACCTTCCGGTTATAAGGCTGGTTCCCTAACCTCCAGTCCACAACTGCCCCTAAGTGCTCAGCTTCCCAGATCTTCCCCACACAAAGTAAGACCAGACATACAAAACTGGACCAGACTTGGATATTGCAGTCAGAGCATGAGAAATATTTTACTACGAATTGGCTTGAAATTGTAAATAGTGATTATTTGCATGATCTCAATATGCAGCTCTGCCGTCTCCTCAGTTCGGCCCTCCTGGAGCAGAGTTCATGCATGTCTCTTGACCTTTTTTTTTCTCTCTCAAAAGTCTTTTATTGGCTGTTGCCTGAATCACTCATTCAGTTACTTTGCTGACCATCTCACACTACAAGACATCAACATTTTGAGTTGTGAAATTTTAGTTAGTACTTAAAAGTTTGAAAAAACCTGTGGGCCTCTGATCTTTCACACTACCACATCATCTTTTCTGAGTGAGGCTCATGACCTGAAAAATTACTTCATATTGTGAAAAATTGTTAAAAGGAATAAATCAGGGTTAATATCTGGCAAAAAATTGTGTAGTGTAATCCCAGGTTTCATTCATAATTCTCTCTCTCTCTCTCTCTCTCTCTCTCTCTCTCTCTCTCTCTCCCTCTCCCTCTCCCTCTCCCTCTCCCTCTCCCTCAGCTCCACAGTGTTTGTCCTGGTACAGTACTGATAGGCCGTTTGCCGTGGGATACCCTGATGGGAAAATCCTGTTAGCAACAGCTGAGTGCTACGACATGGAGCAACCAATACTGCTCACTGCTTTCCACGTGCGTAGAGTACTTCATTCTCCTAAACCCACGCACATCTGTGTGTATATATTACCATACACAGAAGAAACATCAGCAGGAAACAAATTTACTGAATATGTTCAACATGGTGTGCAACTCATGAATTCATTATAGATAACAGCTCAAAGATAAAGGAAAAGGTATTTTGTCTAAATATCCATGCTTTTTAAGGGGTTACTGAATAATTTACAGTAGATACTAATATTTCATGGTAATAAATGAACACTGTATTAATAATTTATAGTAGATTCTGGATTATTTATAGTAATTATTGAATGTTCATATTAGTTACTGAATAATAAGCCTGCAAGAGAGTAATATGTTTTTTTTTTGTGCAGGAAAGTGTGAGTGCTTTACGGTGGGACCCCACGGGTCACCTGCTGCTGTCAGTGGGCCGTTCAGAGGTGGTGAAGATTTGGGGTCGTGTAGGAGTAACATGGATGATTCTGCACTCTCTGTTCCACACTGGGACGGTTAATGTTGCAGAATGGTGTCCTATGCCCGGCCGAGGGACAGATCCGCGCCTCATGGTGGCTGTGTGAGTCCTACATACAGGCACAACACAGAAAGTTGGGCTGCATGATACAGACCAAACTCCATTTTGTGATAATGATATAGTAAAACCCATTGTTGAGTGAATGATGAAACATGGTTAAAGATTGATCTATTATTTTTTGTCAAAAAGATTTATGTTTGTTGTCTCATGAATGCCTTTGTTGATTAAACAAACCCACAGAAACACTTATCTTATATTTTTAAACACTTATCTTATATATTGGTCAAGATTCTGACAGCACACAGTGAAACCACAGAATGCTCAGAAATGCTTTTAAGATAAGATAAGATAAAATAATCCTTCGTTAGTCCCACAGTGGGGAAATTCACAGTATTACAGCAGCAGCTGAGTAATAGAAGTAATGTATCATATTGTTTATCATAACAAAATTTATCATTATATTGCCCACCCATATTGTTCTATTAGAGAGTTAATGATTTTAGTGTATTACATTAAAGTCCTGATGTAACCCATTATTGAATATTATGTGAAATAATTTTTGAGAATGTAGCATGTATTGCATACTAAACCACCAATGATTGACTGGTTCTACATTACTTTTGTTATTTTTTTGTTTCATTTATAATTGTGTGCTAAACCAAAAGGAAGCATGTGAAGTCGCTGTATTTTACATGCCATGTTTGTTTTCTTGTCTTGTTTCCTGTCAGTGGGTGTCAAAATGGTCTCTTGTATGTGTGGACTGTTCCACAAGGGGGCACTAGTGTCTCAGTGCCCAATTTCCTCTGTGCCTCTACCAGCCAGGAGAGGAGTGCTGTGGTCAAGGTCAGAGAGACTAGAAAGAGAGGCTTTTTACTTTTTGTATAGCTTTGCCTCCAGCATCCACATCCTCACTCTTTCAAATGCCTTTTCTCTTTTTTGCACTATTTTAATAGGTAACTCAGAGGACTATGCTTTGACTGTATTAACTCATTTTTTGTCTTTCTACAATTTGTAATTGTAATTTGTTTAATTAATTTGTTTTACTTTCCACGTAAACTGTAGTGTTTTAGTTTTCTGAAATTTAGCTTAACCTTTTGTGTAACTAAAATAAAAAGTACTTTGTAATGAATATAATTATTATTATTATTATTATTCATATTAGTAGTAGTAGTAATATTAGTATTATTATTGGTAGTAGTGATAGTAGTGGTACTAAAGGGAGGTGTGTGTGTGTGTGTGTGTGTGTGTGTGTGTGTGTGTGTTTGTGTGTGTGTGTGTTTGTTCGTTCCCACAGCGTGGCAATGCCAAGTGTGTGTTCAGACTGAGTGGACACATCACAGCAATAAAGACGCTGTCCTTTTGTCCCAGTGGACTAGCACTCATCTCAGGAGGAATCGGAGGTCTGCTCAATATCTGGTCTCTGAGAGTGAGTTTCTCTTCTCTTTCCTCCACGGAATAGCAAATTGATGTTTTTCTGACTCTCTGACCTCCCTCTATTTGTCTGTTTATTTTTTTTAAGGATGGTTCAGTGCTGCAAACTGTGGTTACAGGACTGGGCTCTGTTGTCTGTACCAGTTGGATACCTCATGTGGGTGTTGCTACCTGTTCTGGGAGGTCCAAGGTAAGAACTACAGTTCAGGCAGTAGTTATAAGACTGAAAAAATCTGTCATAACCACTCTTGACATCGGATTTTATCTCCCATGACATGTTTATGGCATGGTTATGTCATTGTGATGTAGCTTGGTTCAAGTAAAGTGTTGCCAAAAGTGCAAAAAGAATGCAAAAGAAAATTATGACTTACAGCAGCAACAAAATGAACTGTGCAATTCATCTTGGACAAACTATAATATTTATATATCTTTATAAGAGGCTTAAACAACACTATGGGGTTTACAAATGTGTGCTTGAATGTAAGTGAATATTTCCATAATATATAGTCCAAGTGTCCATGACATTTCTAAAAATGTGAATATCATACAGATGCACTATTACTAGAAACATTGCCTCCTCAAAATTGTTGCTCAGATCTATGATTTTACTGTTTCCTAACAGGATGTGTTGCTGATTCGCTGCAGTCCAGACTGGATCTCCCAGAACCATGTCCTGGCCTCCTGCCGCACTGTGCTCCGCTCACAGGGCATTCTGGGATTGAACCGCGCCCCCTGCATGGCTGTCTTCTTGGAGCGGCTCCCAGCTCTGTTACAGGAGCAGTATAACTATGAAAGGGTGAGCAAAAAAGCTAACCATTATAGATAACTTAAACAGCCAGAACACTGTTGTTGTCACCTTAGCTGTTTTGCAAAGATTAAAGCCAAGATACCTCTGGTCTTGGAAGTTTATTGTTGTTATCTTCAAAAATTGAGGAAAGTATGTTGCACAGCTGAAAACAGCATAACAAGCCATTTAAGCCTGAAATATGTATTTTTGGCCCACTCTTCTCATTTGTATTACATTATCTCATACAGTGTTGGCAACCAGCAAGTCTATTTGAGATTACGTAATAATCTGACAGGTTAAGATAAGTGTGTGGTGATTTAGGAATAAAATTTGTCACAGTTCACCAATTGGTGGGGTTGTAAGCTTTTGGCTGCAGTAGCCTTGTAGCTCTAGTGTAAACAATAAATGGAAAAAAATGTTGTTTCTGCATTTTACCAGCTGTAGATTTGCAGCATTAGTTGTATTTAGGGCATTTCAGGTTGAAAAGATGCCTTGCAAATTCCTGATTGAGGATTCAGTACTTAAAACTATTTATTTGGAGAAGCTTCACATATCAAATATGAATAAAAATATAATTGTTTTAGTAGCTAGGAGTTAGTTTGGCTATGATATATCTGCTTTCTGTACATTGCGGCATTCTGCCTCATACAGAAGTGACTTGGATCTACCCCAGACTTTATACAGGTTCCCACCAGTGAATTGGAAGTGAGAGTTGGAGGTGTGGGCTCTCTTCCAAAACACCTCCAGTGCCAGCACAACATATAGCCAAACTACTAACAGTGTGTTAGTGTACAAATTGACTATGAAATGCCTTTCATGTCATGGAATTGAACTGAATCAATCTGGGTTTAGGGTAACAGCTATTTCAGTTTGAGTGATCCTTTGTCCCATAGACTGTAGTAATGGGCTACTCACAATTTAGCCATATACATGTGGTACAGAATTAATTATTTTTCACGATTTTTTCATTCTGGAGCCATTAGGAA
Source organism: Pygocentrus nattereri (assembly GCF_015220715.1). Lineage (NCBI taxonomy): Eukaryota > Metazoa > Chordata > Actinopteri > Characiformes > Serrasalmidae > Pygocentrus > Pygocentrus nattereri. The sequence continues at coordinate 13,145,064 of NC_051226.1, forward strand.
ATAAAAATTAGCTGCATTAATTTCTCTGATATTTTAACCTGCTTTAGTTTTCCTTCCTAGCAGAAGCATGTGGATAAAAAGTATTGAAACATAACTCATATATACAAGCAAAAGTCCATATTTCTAAGCATATTTATAAACGTAAAGAACTTTTGTGTGGGCCTTTGCAAGAATCATAAGGTTATTTTCAAAAATAGTTACAGTATTTTTAAGTTCAGCTCTTAGCACTACAGCTAAAACAGTACATATCAGTTTGATCGATCACACATGTTTAAACTATGCTTGGATGATTTAAGGATATTATCTTTGCCATGTTAAAGGTTTTGACTTATGTCTGAGTTGAGATGGTGATTGGCAACAATATTTAATGCGCATGCATGATTAAGTGTGTGAAGTAAGTTTTCCAATGGTCAAACTCAGAGGGCTTACAAAAAGCACAACCCATACGTTTGCTGTGAATTCACCAAATTCACAGTAAAGTAAATTGTTTTCACACAGTGGCAAAACGTATTTCAAAGATATTTTAAAAAGCATTGTTTTACTTGGTAAAATTGAGAGAGGTAGCATTGCAGAGCTTGGAGGAAAAAAAAAATTGCTAAAGTATGTTGTGTGTGCATGCTGCTGCAAGTTCTACCAGAGAGGTCCCCAAATCCCCAGAATTTATGTAGTGTATCTTTAAATGAATAGTATTCCAATATCCTTATTAGAAAATATTTAATATTGTTTTTGGAAAAAAGAAGCAATGTTTTATGAAAACAGTCTTTGAAAAGTGACGCAATTTTGATTTTCCACATTAAAGGAAACCGCATTACATGTAGTTCTGATAGCAGCAAAAACAAAATGAAAGCAGCAACAAAATCCATTTTCATATGAAAGCAAAGGGACAGTGGATTACATTTCAGTGGGAAATGCACTGTCTGTGTTGTTTAGAGTGTGTGAGAAAGTTAGTTAGGACTGTTTATCTTGACTCTAGCTTATGATGGAAGTATAGCCCGTAGTAGTTTGTTTAGAAACACACAAGATAAAGCAATTTGTGACAGAGAAATCAAAAAGTAAATGGCATCTGATATTGTTGACATCGCTGACTCCAGACCTGTGCATCCCTCTTCAGAGTCATGTGATGGCCGGAGATCAGCTGGTCCACAGCAGCTTCCTGCAGAGCCTGGCCTGTCTGGCCGTTGGGCTGTCCCTGGAACAGCTTCTGAGTCGCCAGCCTGTAGCTCCTCACCACGTTGGATCAAGCACTGGGTCAGATACCCTCAGCGTTCCCTCTGCCCATTCTGAATGGAACTGGCTATCCACCTTTTCCATCACAGTGAAGAGCGCTGAGGCTTTTGCCCGTGGCACCGCCTTCCCCGAGGCATTCACTATGCTGGAGCTCCAACAGCCTGGGGCCACGGACAGCGCCAGGGCTTTAGTAAGTGATGGCTAAATAGACACCAAACCTTAAGTTATTATTATAAAAATTAGTTATTAACCACATCAGCTTTTTGGGTGAAGCGCTCTACCTGTCAAATATTTCTATATCAGTATTTTTAACAGTGCTGTCCTGGGAGTAATGCACATTTGATCCACTTGTTGTGATGTCAGCAGCCATCAGCACTCAAACCTTTAAGGTGTTTCAGCCACCTTTGGACCAAAATAGTTTCAATATGTGCTTTTAACAGCAGGTTGGACAAAAAAAACCTCAAATCAGTATTTAGGCCAAACCTGCTTTTCATACCAAAGAAGACACTTTGATTGACATGAGGCTGAGTAATGGAGCTAAATATACCCAAAGCCAAAACCTTTACACGCAACTAAAGAGCGATTGAAAGAAAATTCAAATTTCAAAAGAATCAAAGTTTTGCTCTGGATTGTATTGGTTGCTGTGTGAAATTTGTCAATCTGCTTTGTTAAAAGATTGATGTCAGTCCTTCAAACTAATTAGTCTCTTTCTGTTTTATTTCACCAAAGTCTATGTGGCTATAAAATTTAAATTCAACCCACTCTGTATTTTGATTTGCAGGACAACAGTAAGTGGAGCTTTATGATGGATGAGCAGCTCATGTTGTGGGCCACCAGCAGACCCGAGGTGTGTAGTGGTCTCTCATTCTTCATTGTCAGTGAGAGCCCTCCTGAAACAAGGCTAGTGCTCTGGCAGCGTTCCATCGCTAACCACTCACATGCTCCCGCTGTTCAGAGTTATAAATGCTCTCTCTCTCCATACCACTCAGCCTTAGGCAGGCCACACACTGACCTACTTGGTGGACAGTTGAAATGTTGTTGTTTTCCTTTCACAGAGATTTTAGAGTAGTTGGATTTGGCCTGGGTATTAAAACACTAATTGATAATAAGAATATTTTTCATATGTCAGTAATGTGCGGTTGAGGTATTTTAAGTAAAATCATTATGCAGTGAAGTCCCTTACTCTAGATCAGGCTGTAATTTTGAACAATTATGGTTTTAGTACATCTGGAGGCTCTGTGTACCTTTTATTAAAAGGGGAAGGAAAAGTCTAGACAGTTCCTCACAACAATACAAAACAGTGGGACGGTTAGCAGTTTCCCCACAGGCTGTTTTCAGTGTTGAAATTATTGTAAGTAGTGTAAAAATAAATAACTAAATAAAGCATGTCTTGGACACATGCCCTCTACAGTGCAGAGTAAAAAGAATATTTTTATTCATAAAAAGAAGTGTTTTATTTTCTTTAAGGTCTAAAACCCAATTCATAGCTTTAGTAAATGCCCATATTTATCAATAATTACAGCCGTTGAATGATACGAGAAAAATACACGATGATAAGACCAATTGTGCTTATAAGATGTTGGTGAAAGGTTTTAATCTGGTTGGCTTAAAACAATGTAAAAACACATTTTAAACATTCCACTCTTTTTGGAATTGTCAGTTGTTTTGATTTCTATTTTATTTTATACCACTGTTTACATGAAACTACATCAAACTAAGCTTTATTTACATTTTGGTGACCCCTTTATTTTAAATACAAGTCATCAAACAATGCTACACCTTGTGTATGATTTCACAAAGATGACACATGTACTGTTTTTCATTGCCAAGGTTGGATTAGTAAGTGTATTTGTGGGTGTGTGTGCAGGATTGGCAACAGGGTGGAAAGAGTGAAGTGTTCCTGTGGGGTAACGGACGACATGGGCAGCTTGCAGACGCTGGTACCAATGTTTCTGTGCCCACCCTTGCTCCCTCCCTCTCTCAGACACAACAGGTACGAAGCAGTAACTCTCAAATATGCACAATCACTGTGTTTCACAATCACAGTGTTTTTACTGTGCTGTAAGCATTTTGAGCAATCACAGTCCCAGATGAGTATGTCTGTGGGTGGTGACTCAGGGTATTCCAAAAAAGTAAATACTTTTGGTCTAAATAGTGGAGTCCAGTCTCTAACCATTTCACATTATTGATTGACCAAATGGGTTCTTAATGTTTTGCAGGGCATACAGTTGCAATATGCAGCAATGTAATTTTGCCCAATTCTTGCAGCCTTAATCTCTGCTATCTGTTATTTAGTTAAATTACAAGTTTGTTGATTTTCTAAGTGAAAATAAGTTAACACATCCTTTACAGAGAACATGCTTAAATGTGGCATACTCTGCATATTTAAGTGCACAATTTCTATGTATTTGTTAAGTTTAACATTATGGAAAAAACAGACAAAATAAATTTGTAAAAAATTCTATTTAAAGCTGACAGTTGTTCATTTGTGTTTTGTGCTTTAGGTGGTATGTGGACAGAACTGCACATTTCTGGTGCAGGCTAATGGGACAGTGCTCGCCGTGGGCGAGGGCAGTTATGGCAGACTGGGGCAGGGCAACTCTGATGACCTTTACACACCCACGGTCATCTCTGCACTGCAAGGTGACTTACCCTAAACATATACACGCTTAGTATTCCAAACAGTGACTAAACATTGAAAACAGTGACCAAATAAACAGTGCTGATTTAACAGATTTAATCATTTCTAATAAAATTCCAGCTCCTCTTTTCAGACATGCAAACCAGACACACCTAAAGTTCTTAATAAACAGTGCACACTGCTTATTAAATTACTCAAGACTAAATATTTGTTAAAGTTTATTTATTATAGTAACTATAGTTTGCATTTTAAATTCTACCACTGCATTCTTGACCTACAGTTACCGTTCATGCACATATCTGTATACACTGTCTGTGCACCTATGATCTTTGCACGTTTGACTTTTTATCTATTTTTATTTCCAGTGCACAGAGAAGTAGCCAGGCAGAGTTTTGTTATACTGTACAATCCTGTATTGGTATAGTAATAATCAGGTGAATTTAATTAAATTAAAGGAATACTTTGAAGAAAACTCCAATGTACAGTGCCTGAAGTTTGCAGGATATATAGAAATTCAACACAGCTCTATAGAATAACTATACAACACAACTACACAACTAAACTGAACACTCTTCTGTAGGACATGTAGAATCTTAACACTGTTTTATAGGTTATGTAGTAACACAGCATGATTCTACAGTAGAAACTGTTCTGTTTCCTTTATAATGACACTGTTCTACAGGCTATGTAGGTTCATAACTGCAGCATATTGCTCCTGTCAGAAGAAAACCTTGTATCACAATTTTTGCCGTTTTTCAGTTTTTGACATGTTTTGAAAATTCCTGCTGTCCTGTACATTGTGTGTGAATTTCATGAAGAAGGGACCTAAAGAAAGGTCCCAAAATAACATGTAAAAAAGCTAAAAAAAAAAAGTTTTTTCCCAACAACAGCTATATTTAGCTACTTACCAGAGGATATGTACTAACACTGTCCTACAGTACATATAATAACTTAACGTTGTCTTGCAGGTTATGTAGTAACTCAGCTGGTGACGTCATATGGTTCAGACGGTCACTCTCTGGCTCTGACAGAGACAGGCGAGGTGTTCAGCTGGGGTGACGGGGATTACGGGAAACTGGGCCACGGCAACAGCGAGAGACAGAGACGACCCAAACAGATCGAGGCACTGCAGGGAGAGGAAGTGGTGCAGGTGAGAATGTGTAGATCCATGTCAGACCACATTAAAATGCTGTGGGAGGCACTCTGCCTGTTTTAAATAACCTCAAGGTGGGATAACCATCCACTCCTCTTTTGTTTGTGCATTGTTGTGTAGCATGTATAATGCACAGTCAGTAAGAATCTACTCCTTTCTTCCTGGCAGTCTTCTGTTTTCAAGCCATTACACACCATTTATTTTGAAGTTTCATTTGGACTCCAGTGGAGCTATTGACATTCATCCTAAATGGTACTCTGCTGTTATCCCTCTTTGAATGTCCTTTAGCTCATTACCTCTTGGCATTTTCCAGTGCTGAAGTTCTTCACAACTATACATCATATTTTATATATAGCACCTTTTGTATATAGAATAGAACTCGATGAAAAACTTACAATGAACCTTTCCACCTCAGAAACATTGAACATAAAAACAGGCCTAGTCAGCAATAAAAATAATGAAGAACTATAAATGAAAGTTTATATCATTTTTAAAGGGTGAAAAAGGTAAAATAAAAATACAAACAGAAAATAAAATGAAACATTAACATTTATTTGAATGGAAATTAATTAAATCAGAAATTCAAATAGTTGAAGTAATATAAACACATTTTAAAAAAGATTTTCTGCAGTTAGAAAGGCTTACAATGCTTTGAATTGTATTTTGTACATTGTTATCCTGAGCTATGTTAAGAAAAATCATAAAATAAAATAAAATATCGTGGCTTAAATTAAACGATTGAGAATTGGAGCCTGAGTGTTGGGCATGATTAGTGTGATTAGACACAAACAAATGGTGTAGTGTAGTGGTTAACACCTTTGCCTTCTACACTGTAGACTAGGGTTCAGTCCCCACCAGGGCAAGCACCCTACCCTATACCAATAAGAGTCCTTGGGCAAGACTCCTAACACCACCTTGGCCTACCTGTGTAAAATGATCAAATTGTAAGTCGCTCTGGATAAAAGCGTCTGCTAAAATGCTGTAAATGTAAACCAAATCGCACACAAGAGTTCCAAAGCAGAGATTACATAATAAGCCTTGTTACTACCGTTGTACTTATCGGGAAGCCATTACACTCATCTGGAAAGCTGTGAACTGTTGTTATTGTCAGTAAGGACATTGTGTGGTCACTTTCTGTATTTTTCTTAAGTGCTTATTTCTGTCTTGCACCTCTGTTAAGTGTTTGGTTGTGCATATTAATGGGATATTATTAAATGTACGTACATAATTTATAAATCTGTGATGACTCAATAAAAAGACCCCTTAGGAGTCTTCAGCCAAAAGAAATACACCTTCATCATTACTGAAGCTGAACAATGTGAACATGGTCTTTCCCATGTATTTTCAGTGCTTGTTCTTCATCATTGCATGTACTCATAAATCGTACTTTTCTCTCCTGAAGCTGGCATGTGGTTTCAAACACTCTGCTGTGGTCACAGCTGACGGGAAGCTCTTCACCTTCGGCTGTGGCGATTCAGGGCGCCTAGGTCAGAGGTCAACTTCAAACAAGATGGTGCCGGAAAGGGTCACAGCACTGGAAGGCTACCACATTGGACAGGCAAGACAGAGAATTTTCCTCTTTAGGGCTGTAGGGCAAGACAGTATGGACAAATATACTAGTACTGTAATTGTATTGCTGTATATTTCACATAAGTAGTAATATGTAAAGATAAAGATATAGTTAAAGATTGACCTGCAATAGTTTGATTGAAAAAAAATTACTTTTTTTTTTGGAATACATGAATATCTTGATTCAAAACACCCACAGAGGCACTCTAGAACTGTGATTGGTAGGATGATCACAACATAGTGCAGAACACTATAATTGGTCAGAGTTTTATTTGCATATTACAGCCTTGTTGATGAAGAACAGTGTTTTGGTACATTTTTGTAAAAGTTATTGTTAAAATGCCATAACCAGATAACACTTTCACACTTGCTGACCAGAAAACGGCCTCTCAGATTCCTTTGGCAGAGCTTTTGGAAAATGCATAAGGCTAATTGTTGCTGAGCTATAGCTACAGCTGCTAACCAGTACTGTCTACTGGACACAAATCTGGGTGTATAATGCAGTGTACTTTGAAAGTTTTGGTAAAGCACTCTTTAATGAAAAGCACTGGATTTATGAAACACAAACTGCTTTGTACCTCTTGGTATCCAATAATGATTGTTGATTATGCTGCTGCTCAAAGGTTTAGTATCATTTATAATGTTAATAATTGTGTCTGATATTTTAAAAATGTAATATAATATTTCAAGGTATTGTAAGCAAAAAAAAGATATTATAAATATTAGCTGTAATTATCTATTTGTATTAATTTATGTCAAATTTGTCTGACTTTAAATTTGCCTCTGTTTTTCAAATATGAGACTTTACAGTTATAAATCATTGTCTGTAAAAAATTGTTTTCACATTGCTGAAAACATGCCAAAGCACTGAGTGCAGAAAAGCCAGCAGATGTAAAGTAGAGGAAGCATTGTTTACCCTGCTGTCTCACCTTCTTTTCAGATTGAATACTATTTAGATTGTCTCTGTTTCTGTGCAGGTGTCGTGTGGTATTAACCATACTCTGGCACTGTCGTCAGACGGGATGACCCTCTGGGCATTCGGTGATGGGGACTATGGGAAACTTGGCACAGGGCCTTGTACAGTCAAATGCTATCCTCAGGTACTGCTTATTATCTGCTATTAAAGCAATACTTACAAAAATCACATTTAGACAGTTGTCCCCTTATCCCAAATGTAGTCAATCCACCAAGACATGTTTGGTGTCTGAAGTTTGTGTGTTTTGTACTTTTGCAATGGAGTTATGAGGCTAACGTAGCTAAGAAGTAATGAAGCTTACACCTCACTGATTAAAACTGTAGCTAAATCTGAACTGTATTCGAAATGATCAAACACCTGCCTCAAATTGTGTTGAGTTTTAAGTAATCTCAAACTGAGCTTGCTTATGTGGTTTCTGACACTATATACAATGAACAGAATAATTTAGATTTGTTTTCAATGAACTGAACTAGAATTTGTTTATTAATGTGAAACCATGCAGAGTAACCAACATAAAGTAAATGTGCCTTTTCAAATGGTGTTAAGTACCGTGTATATCTTACCTCAGAAAGTGCTCACATATTCACAGATCACAGCATGTTAAATAATCTTTGCACAACCCTACCTTATGCTCAGAAATTAGTCCTGGGTCGGCGCTGCACTGTCCTGATCGGTTCACTGTGTCTAATGTCTGTTTTGTTTATCATATTTATAGTATTGTTTCTAGTCAAATGTTTTGCACACTTACGTCTGCACGTTGCTCTTTGTACTGCTTATTCTGTTTGTTTGATTTGAATATTTTAAATTAAAAGTCATTTTTAATTTATGTCTCTTGTGAATGCAGTTTGCTCCATGCTATTTATTGAATATTAACTTCATTACTTGTTAGCTACATTAGCCTCATAGCTCCAATGCAAAACTGAAGAGGAAAACTTCAGACATTAAACATGTCTCTGCTGATTGACTGCATTTGGAGGAAGGGACAAATTCTGTATATTTCTTTTTTTATTGCTTTAATGGTTAGAATGTGTGTCCTGATTGGCTAACCCCTTATATAAGTCTGATCTGATTGCACAGTTCTTCTGTCTGTCTGTCTGTCTGTCTGATGAATAGAAAGTGGAGACTCTCTGTAACAAGGGGCTAAAAAAGGTGGGCTGTGGAACTCACTTTTCAGTGGTGCTGGCTAAAGATGGGCATGTCTACACTTTTGGCCAAGGTATGTCAAGGGAAAATTCTTGATGCAACATCCTACATTATAAGAACAAAGCAAATTTGTGCATGTGCTAAGGTCTTTATGTCCTCATGGATTCATGTCACATTTGGTGAAAGACTGCACTGTATTTATGAATTTGTCCTGATCTGTATAGACAAATACAATACAATTGGCCTGTGTTACTTTGACTAAAATTATTTACTTTTCTTGGATTGCAAAACACCCACAGAAATGCTAATTTAGAACTGTTGTTGAACAGGATGATTACAGCACACAGCAAAAACCATGCACTTGGTTATATGGCTCTATTGCATTTTGCAGCCCTTGGCTATATCAATTTTGCAAAGGAAACTATCATGATGACTATTAACAAACAATACATTTAACAGCTCTAGTGAAAATGTGCTTGTGTTCTGTTGTGTTTCCTCAGAGCGTCTGATAGGGCTTCCTGACTCCATGCTGAAAAACCATAACCGGCCACAGATTGTACCTGCTCTGGAGGGCATTTTTATAGAGGATATTGCTGTGGGCTGTGAACACATCCTCGCTCTGTCCAACACTGGAGACGTGTATGCATGGGGCTGCAACTGTGAGGCTCAGGTACAATCTTACACACAAGTCTACTCACAGATACATTTATCAAATCACTTCTGCGTACACTTCTGCATAGATTGTGGCGAGGTCTTTTAACATGGTTTCAACACTGAATGGTCTTGGTTATTTGAACATATGAACATTCAGGCTCATCCTAGTATTTGTTGATCATTATCTGGTACAAACAGACAGAGCATGGTCCCACTGAAAGTTTCCATAATGTTTGGCAAACTGTAGGAGCTTGAGTTTGTTGGTCCTTGACAGAGGAAGCTTACTTCTGGCAACCTCCCCAAACAACTTGTATTTATATAGGTGGTGCTTGATTGTGGTTTGGGAACCCCAAGACTTAAGTTATTTCTGAAATTTCCCAACTGTGATCCTTGTAAATTCTTTGTCCAGTCGAACCATCCTCCTCACTATGTATAGTATAGACATACCTCTTCTTCCCAGCAAACTTTTTCATTATTGCCCTTATAGTGGAAATGGGCATTTTCAACTTTAGGGCTATTTTCTTGTAGCCATTTCCTAATTTGTGTAGCTCAGTAACTTTGCCATACATCCTTACTGTATTCTCTGGTCTTTGTCATAGTGATGGATGATTGAGGAAATTTGGCCTGTGTTTCTTCTCATATATATTCCCCAGTGAAACAGGAAGCCATGGCTGACCATTTAAGTGTCCCTTATAGTGAAACATGAATGGGAATATACTTATATTTCAGTCTTAGGAATTTCTAGGGATGCCAATAATTGTGGCACACATCAATTTATAAAATAAAGGTTAGATTTTGCCTAATATTCAGTGAAAGACCAAAAAAATAGAATAGGCAGTTGAGAATATATTTTACATCTTATTTGGCTTTTGATTACCAGGGAAGCCAATATCAATATCAGATATTTTCTTTTTGGAATGTTTGTAAAGAATGCACTTTCCTAGTTTCTACCTTGACTGTTACAGTCCATTGCTGCTGTTATTAAGTCTAGTACTGGGATTAAAATGTGCCAGAGAAATCTGTATTTGGTTGGGTTGTGAGATTTGTTTTGTGTTTGTAGTTGGGTCTGGGTCACTCCAGTCCAGTGAAGGAGCCCATGCTGGTCACAGCTTTACAAGGAAAAAATATCAGACAGATCTCTGCTGGCCGATGCCACAGTGCTGCATGGACAACCCCATCCTCTTCAAGGACTTCAGGTACACACGCGCACACAAACACTAACTATATGATTGACTATGTTATTTATACATACTGTATATGTTTTATACTGACTACGTATTTATGCATACATGCATTCTTCTTTTGGTGAAATTAGTTTTTTGGTTGAAACTGTTTTGCATGAATCATGCAAGTTTGATGAGCGTTTATGTTTTAAGGAGGGGGAGAGTCTATTGCCAACAGAGAGTTCTGAGATCAACACAGAGAGAACAATGAAATGTGGTTTCTCCAGGAAACAGTTCTACATTTATCATAGAACAGTAGCAGACAAGAGTGGGGACAGACAGTAAATGCTTTAAATACAGACAATAGGATGCTTCTAAGCCTTCTTCCGGATGGGAATGTTGTACACAGTCCATAGGATGGATGAGGAGAACACTTCCTGACACTGCATGCTTTACTTCTATACCATTTGTTCTAAATGTTTTTAATGGCAGAGGACTGGGCAGTCTTCACTACTTGCTGCAGTGCTTTTTCTGTGTGAGACAGACAGTGCTGCAGGTCAGAATGATTTCCCTGATGGTTCTAAAGAAGCAGGATGAATGTGCACAGGCCACCATGCATGCTGTACTGACACTGGCACTGACATTAAAATATACACACAGTCAAATGCACAAAGTTGTGCTCTTGCACCTTTTGAGCTTTTCATTTTACAAGCTCAGTTTGTACTAAGTTAATTTCCACCCTTATATTAGGGCTGCAACAAGATTAATCTAATGATTATTACTATCAACTCTTACCAGTATTCCAACTACTTTTTCCATTTTAACAGCAACAACTAGTCTTTCATTTCAATAACTAGTTGACTAATCACTGCCGTCCTGTTCTGTGTCCTGTGTACAGGTTCTGCAGGACTGCAGCTGGGTCTACCCCAGACCATCCCCCCTCAGTACAACGCTCTGAAGGAGTGCAGACCTGAGGAACTGGGCATACGCCTCCGAGTGCTCTACCACTTCTCTGACCTCATGTACAAGTCCTGGAGGCTGCTCAATCTGGACCCACGCAATCAGGTTTTAAACACCAACTGCAGTTCTGAACTTTGTACCCATGTGTTATGTATACCTCCCTCTGTCTTCATTGTCTCTTTGATGTTCTGATACTTGTTCAGGGGTGACAGATTGCCTTCACAGTTACACTACTGTTCAAAAGTTTGGAATCACCATTTTGAATAATGTAAATCCAATTTGGTTGCACATAAATGTAAAACTCCAGAAATACTTTCTAATACAGTTCATAAATTAGTGAGAGCTTAAACAATAGTAAGGGACAGCACTGTGACGTATTACCAATGATTGTAATATGATGCTAGTAGTCCACAGCTTTACAGGTTTCAAATAACTAGTAGGAAACAAAAGGGAATTTTAGGTGGGTGTCCAGAATGGTGAAAATAAATATAAATTATTCATTTTGGAATTTTAAACATTTAGAAAACTGTTTGAGAAATGGTGATCAAACACTGTGTAACAACTTGATATTGTTATTTTTTTTTAAAAATAACACCCCTTATTATCAGAAACCTTAACATATTTAATAAAACATCTTTAAATGACTTCAGCGTATTTTATTTAAGTTTATGTATTATCTATGATTAAAGTAAATAGCAAAAATATTAAAATGACAAGTGATTTCAAACATTTCAACAGTAATGTGCACAAGAAGAACAGGGGATCTTATAGAGTAGATGAGCAAATCTGCTGTATAAAATGTAGGTGTGTCTGAGCATTGGATAACAGAATGTCTTCTTATTGTATTGCCACTTATTCTCTGTCCACATGTGCTTTCAAATCTGTGTCCACCTTACTGGCTCTAGTGTTTCAAACATGTGGAGTGTTGGTCTTGTTAAGTGCTGCACTTTACTGTCTGTTGAATAATTGATCTGTGTTGTCCAGCAACTGACTGTAACCCTGCTGCTTTTTGGCCCATGTCCAGGTGCCTGCATCCCGGTACAGTTCGGGCACAGCTGCCATAGTGCAGGGTCAGCTCAGAGGACTTTTGTCTCCCAAAGTTAACACGCTGCCCCTGATGCGCTCCATCGGCCGCACCATGACCCAGGGCAAGACCTACGGACCACAAATCACGGTTAAAAGAATCTCCACCAGGTGCATTACTGATCAACAGGAAATAAGAAATTGTCATTTTTCTCAGTATTTTCAGAGAGTGCAGTGTTTGTTTGTTTACTGTCTGTCTTGTTCTTGGGATTGTTTGGATTATTTGGATTGTTCTTATTGTTTTAGTCATACTGTTGTTGTATGTTGTGTTTTATGTTTTTCATATCATACATTACAAAATATATTGCAAATAAAATGTTATTCTGATTTTTATTTTGATAAAATCTCTTACTTGATCCTCTTATCCACAGGGGGCGCTCTAGCAAGCCCATATTTGTGCAGATTGCTAAGCAGGTGGTGAATTTGAACCCCACTGAGCTGCGGCTGCCCTCCAGGGCCTGGAAAGTGAAACTGGTTGGGGAGGGGGCGGATGATGCAGGTGGTGTATTTGATGACACCATCACTGAAATGTGCCAGGTCAGTCTGAATCTGAACACTTTCACAAATCACTGTAACTACTGTAGAACCCAACTATGCACCCTGGAGAGAAAGTGTTATGTCTTAAAGTAAATCCACGAGACTCTATCTTTCTTTCTCTTCTCTACCTTTCTCTCTCTCAGGAGTTGCAGTCTGGAGTGGTGGATCTACTCATTCACACACCCAACAGTTCTGCAGATGTGGGCAGTAACACAGACAGGTACACACACTACTCACCTGTGTCTCAATGCAGGTGCTATGTACTGTATTCTGGACTTTTGTTGCCCTAGATTGTAACGTTTTAAGTAGTAACTTCTTAAACTGGCACCAATGGTCCATTTTCTACCATTTTGCCCAAACTTTCCTAATGAGAAAGAGTAAGAAGGCCAAACAATTTGACTGAAATGATCTTTTAAAACTGAAGACTTTACAGATATTTTCAATAGTAATGAAAATGACATGTTGTGATCAAAAACACTTCTTCTTCCCCTTGCTTTCCTGTGTTGGTCAGCGCAAAAGTGTTCAAACAGTTTGAAAAGCAGAAAATCACCCATGTGGAGCTATTTCACAGAATCTACAAGGATCATTAGACAAGACATTTGAAAACCCAACAGCCCATTTGTAATGCAGGATACAGCAAAACAGCAGAAGTAAAAAGAAAAGGCATCAATTTTAAAATGCCACAGTGGCAAAAATGCAAAGATTAAAAATAACTAAAAATATTGTAATTTGTTGCCGCTGTTGTTGAAAACATTGGATTTTGTAGCTCATACTATAGCCTTCTTATTGTGGTCATTTTACTAAATTTATTTTATGAATAGTCTTTATAAGTCTTTTTTTGGTTTTGGTTGTCCAGTGTTTCCTGAATTAAATTTTTTTTTGACAAGAATTTAAATTTGGCTGCATAGCAGATATGTAGTTTAACTGTTTTCTCATGACCCTGAGATGAGATCGCTGTTCTTTTGTGACACTGTGATGTGATTGGCTGTGGCAGGTTCTTGTTGAATCCTGCAGCCATCTCAGATGAGCACATGGTGCAGTTCCATTTCCTGGGCATCCTGATGGCCGTGGCTATCCGCACCAAGAAGCCATTGGACCTGCACCTAGCTCCTTGGGTTTGGAAGCAACTGTGCTGTATTCCCCTTGGGGGAGCAGACCTGGAGGAAGTGGATCTCCTCACCTACCGTTCACTGCAAGGCATCCTGCACCTGGATGACAGCAGCATCAATGAGGACAACTTCACTGTGGTGAGACACTGGAAGGCTTTGATCAGTCTTGTGCTGTTGTTGGGAGTACTTTTATAGTATATGTTGCTAACGTGAAGGTCACTCACTTAGGTCAGTGGTCATGAACAGAACAACTTCTAAAAAATTTTTCCAGCTTCCAGCTGTATAACAACAGACAGTGCAGTAACAGCACTACTTAGAACTTCATGAATTTGTAGAGTTAAGTCGCTGTTAGCTGGTCTTATATATATATATATATATATATATATATATATATATAAGTATATATATATATAAAAATATATATATATATATATATATATATATATATATATATATATATATATATATATATATATTTATTTATTTATTTATTATATATTTATTTATTTTTCTCATGGTTGTGACCTTTTTTTTTTTTTTTTTTTTAAGAGAGAGAGAACACTATGCTTTAACCGTTGTGTGGTGGTGGTGTTTTTGTTACTCAGTGGTCTGGTGGACCCACCACATTACTGTTGTTTTTTTTTTAATCAATATAGCCGTAACAATTCATGTTAAAATGCCAGAGGTTTAAAATATCACAAATGGCCAGTGTAGGGTTCTCCTTTAGCAGCTGTAGCCAGTCAGCAGCCTGTCGATGTGGTCCATCCACACACACACACACACACACACACACACACACAAACACACACACACACATATACATATACACACACACACACACACATGAACAGCAGGCCATGTAGGAAGAGAACAGAGTGAAGGGACACAGCACCTACACACTTTTGTTCCCTGCAGGTTTACCCCAACACCACATGTATAATATAAACGTGTGGGGGGTTTACAGTGTGAAGTCACTGAAAATGTTTTTTTATGTGTTCTTCACATAAAATGAGCAAAGGAAGGTAAAATGAGCAAACCAAGGAATCTGAGGTTCAAATAATAATAAATCACAATGTTTTCTTTTATACATTAAAACCACACTACAGTTAAACTTATTTGCATAGTACATATTTGAAAAAGATCATTTTTTCATGATATGGGCCATTCAAAGAGTTAGCAGTTTAGCAGTGTTAGACAAAAGTGTCAATTACTTGGTCTGCTGCTTACAATAATAAATACCTAAATACCCCATCTCTCTCTCTCTCTCTCTCTCTCTCTCTCCCTCCCCCTCTGTACCTAGATGATTCCTTTGGACTCATTTGTGGCTCACAGTGCTAATGGGAAGTTGGTGCCGGTGGTCCCGGGTGGGCACAACCTTCCTCTGACCTTTGGTAACAGAAATGAGTATGTGGAGCGGGCACTGGAGTACAGACTGCATGAGATGGACAGACAGGTACAGGTCTTCCCTATTGTGATGTTTGTGTTAAAAGAAGAGTTTGTTGAAAAATCAGATTTACACAATTTTCTCTGTACCATAATCAAGACATGTTAACTGTCTAAAGTTTGCTCCTTTAATTTTGCACTGGACAAGTCTTTTGTTGCTAACAAGTAATGCAACCTTTTTTTCTGTCAATTAGCACTGTAGAAGTTAGCATAATTTAATTTAATAAGATTTTTTTTCTGAATGCACTGACCTCATGACTGTATGAATGTAGGTTGCAGCAGTGAGGGAAGGCATGTCTTCAATCATCCCTGTGCCGTTACTCTCTCTGCTAACGGCTCGGCAGTTGGAGCAGCTGGTCTGTGGCCTTCCTGAGGTTTCCGTGGAGATGCTGAAGAAAGTAGTGCGCTACCGTGACATCACAGAGAGCCACCAACTGATTGTCTGGCTTTGGCAAAGCCTTGAGGAGTTCACTAATGAGGAGAGGGTGCTGTTCCTGCGCTTTGTCTCAGGACGCTCCAGGCTGCCATCCAACCCTGCTGACATCACACAGAAGTTTCAGATCATCAAAGTGGATCGTGTAAGAGTTTTTCAGCATTTATCTGATATTTTTCAGCACCATCAATGTAGAACTCCCATTAAAGGAACAATTCAGAAAAAAATGCAGTTTTCCCCCGATCACAAATGCAGTTGATCAGCCAAGACATGTTTGGTCGGTGAAGTTTGCTTCATTAGTTTTGCACTGGTGCTTCAAAGTTGATATAGCTGAAAAGAGTGAATTGAATGCCTAAATTATCTTACTTTTGAAATTCTTAACTAATCTCAAAGACTTGCTTATGTGGTTTCTGACATCTGAAAAATGGACAGATATAAATGATGTTTTTGGCTGATTGACTGTTTTATATGAATTTCTGCCAAGCTTTATCATTTGTCATTATTTAAACACAGTTCTGGGCAATATTACACTTTTCACACTAGGAACACTGTGCATTACTGGAATCCCTTTACTATTAATGTTCAGGCCTTGTATCATTCACGTTTGCAGCCCTTAAACGGTATGCGTATATTCACCTTTTCCTTGAAAGTCCAGTCATGTGAGCTCCTTGGCATGAGTGAAAACACCTCCTTTATTTCTGAGTTACAGTGTATCACCAAAGTGAGTACAGCCCTCACATTTCTGCAGATATTTAAGTATATCTTTTCATGGGGCAACACTGACAAAATGACACTTTGACACAATGAAAAGTAGTCTGTGTGCAGCTTATATAACAGTGCAAATTTATTCTTCCCTCAAAATAACTCAATATACAGCCATTAATGTCTAAACCACCGGCAACAAAAGAGACTACACCCTAAATGTCCAAATTGAGCACTGCTTGTCATTTTCCCTCAAAAATGTCATGTGACTCGTTAGTGTTACTAGGTCTCAGGTGTGCATAGCGAGCAGGTGTGTTCAAATTTGTAGTACAGCTCTCACACTCTCTCATACTGGTCACTGAAAGTTCCAACATGGCACCTTATGGCAAAGAACTCTCTGAGGATCTTAAAAGATGAATTGTTGCACTACATGAAGATGGCCAAGGCTACAAGAAGATTGCCAACACCCTGAAACTGAGCTGCAGCGCATTGGCCAAGATCATCCAGCGTTTTAAAAAGAGCAGGGTCCACTCAGAACAGACCTCGTGTTGGTCGTCCAAAGAAGCTGAGTGCACATGCTCAGCGTCACATCCAAATGCTGTCTTTGAAAGATAGGCGCAGGAGTGCTGTCACCATTGCAGCAGAGATTGAAGAGGTGGAGGGTCAGCCTGTCAGTGCTCAGACCATACGCCGCACACTACATCAAATTGGTCTGCATGGCTGTCACCCCAGAAGGAAGCCTCTTCTGAAGTCTGTACACAAGAAACCCCGTAAACAGTTTGCTGAAGACATGTCAACAAAGGACATGGATTACTGGAACCATGTCATATGGTCTGATGAGACCAAGATTAATTTGTTTGGTTCAGATGGTCTCAAGCATGTGTGGTGGCAATCAGATGAGGTGTACAAAGATAAGTGTGTCAAGCATGGTGGTGGGATTGTCATGGTCTGGGGCTGCATGAGTGCAGCAGGTGTTGGGGAGTTACATTTCACTGAGGGACACATGAACTCTAATATGTACTGTGAAATACTGAAGCAGAGAATCATCCCCTCCCTCCAGAAACTGGGTCGTAGGGCAGTGTTTCGGCATGATAATGACCCCAAACACACCTGTAAGATGACCACTGCTTTATTGAAGAGGCTGAGGGTAAAGATGATGGACTGGCCAAGCATGTCTCCCGACCTAAACCCAATAGAACATCTTTGGGGCATCCTCAAGCGGAAGGTGGAGGAGTGCAGTCTCGAATATCCACCAGCTCTGTGATGTCGTCATGGAGGAGTGGAAAAGCATTCCTGTGGCAACCTGTGAAGCTCTGGTAAACTCCATGCCCAGGAGAGTTAAGGCAGTTCTGGAAAATAATGGTGGCCAGACAAAATATTGACACTTCAGGAACTGTCTCTTAGTGGTGTACTCACTTTTGTTGCCAGTGGTTTAGACATTAATGGCTGTATATTGAGTTATTTTGAGGAAAGAATAAATTTACACTGTTATAGAAGCTGCACACAGACTACTTTTCATTGTGTCAAAGTGTTATTTCGTCAGTGTTGTCCCATGAAAAGATAACTTACAAGATACTTAAGATACAAGATAACCTAAAGATACTTAAATATCTGCAGAAATGTGAGGGGTGTACTCACCTTTGTGATACACTGTATGTGCAACCCTGAAAACTTAAGTGCTACAAAAAAGTTCCATTTTGCCCGAGATGTTGCATCACTTTTGTGCAGTAATAATGAGTAATTCAGAGTGAATTAATGTGAAACGTTCCATTTTAGAGACACATACAGTTTGAATTGTTCACAGTAGTAATGATAGGAACCAGATGTTTGAAGAGTTTAATGTCTCTAAAAGCTACATTACATAAAGTTATTACCTGAAATTGTTGGAAGTATGCTGCCTGATGTCGGTATTGTTTTGAGAAAAGCTTTATCCTGAAACATACTTTTTAAATCAGTTTCCTGGTGGAGAGGTACTGGATACCGGCTATCCAGGGCCAGAACTGAAGAACTCTAAGACTTAATTTAGGTGGCGGGGCTCCAATAAGTTATGTGTTTCATTCAAATGATTCAAAGGCTGTAATTGCATTTGCCTAAACAGTTATCTATTTATTTATTTCCTGTGCAGCCTGTGAACGGTCTCCCCACCGCCCAGACGTGTTTTTTCCAGCTACGTCTGCCTCCCTACACCAGCCAGGCTGTGCTAGCCGAGCGCCTGCGCTACTCCATCCACAACTGCCCCTCCATAGACATGGACAACTACATGCTGTCACGCAACACCGAACCAGCCGAGGGCTCTGACACTGAGTACTAAACCCTCCAGCCCTCAGCTTGGTTGTTATTACACGGGGGAAAAATGAAAGCACAAAATGCATTTGGTCTGGTCTGTTTTTGTTTTCTTTTTTTTTTCCAAATCGCCTCTGGCTCCTCTCTTCCTTACTGGTGCAATACAGAAACCTCTCACTCCTGCAGTACAGGACAAGAGTGCTGAAGCAATCCACTACTTTATTTATTCTTTATTTTTAATTGAATGTCTCTGCTTGGTACAGAATATCTGAAGTCTTGTCTGAAAAGACTGTAAAAAGACAAAAAACTAAATCGTTAAAAGCATTAAAAGATCTGTGCCTGGAATGGTTGCTGAGTCAGGTTAGCTTCAGCTAACTGAAAGCGAACTTTTAAAAACTGGGATAAGTCCAACAGGTGAAGTTACGAAAGCATCAGGCAGCTTCCTAATCCCAGTTTACGCCAAAGGATCCTTTACAGCTGTAACATGTGTTTGTTGCAGCTTCACGTCATTTGGGCTTGGTGATAAATCTTTTCTATGGGGGCATCGAGAGAGTGTGATTAACTACTAGTCATCAAATTGAAGCTTCCTAATACATTGTATCTCGAATGAATGTATACCTGCAAATGCCATGCACATATGCACTCGGGTGCATTTTTATTTGCCAAACAGTGTAACTGCTCTTGCATTATGGTACTACTTATTAGCATTGGATAGACCTTTTGTTGGTTCATTTATTTATTTTTTTGTGTGTAGAATTACATGCCGTGAAATGTGTGTTTTTTTTTTCCAGAGGGAGGTGGGGGTGTGTGTGTGGGTGTGTGGGAGAGAGAGAGAGAGAGAGAGAGAGAGAGAGAGAGTTTGATACACTTACTGCTCAGCTATAGGTCATTTATTGCAATCATGAGGTATCGGCTTCATGCCCCAGTACTGTAAGTAGATTGTGTTTGGATTGCTGTAGGGAAAACCTCTGCTTCTCTGTAGAGGCCTTGATGACTACTGTGTGCCGTGGTTTACAGTATTGCTAATTTATTCTCCTTTTTTTTTGTAAAAAAAACAGGCTTTTTCTTGTCGTAAAGGATTATTTGTCTGTGGTCAGTTCCACTGTGGGTGGTGGAGACTGAAGGGGCAGTGAATGTTGTAATGGTTTGCACATCAGACTTGTATGCATTGTGCTTGACTATACAAAAAAAATCCCGTTCATGATTATATTAAAAGATTTAGAGCTCCTCTATCATTACAAACTCAATTGTTGGCTTTTTTTGTTTGTTTGTTTCAGCGCAAACCGAGATGTCTGAAAAAGTTTCAAACAGACACTCGAAACATTTTCACAGTATACAGCACTGTGCAAAAGAGATGGCCCTTCACTTATTTAAATTCCAGCAAAAACTGCCATTAAGTACAAATTATTCACTTTTCTTAAGCTTTAAAGTTGATCAGTTTTTGTTAGTATTCAGCATGCTCGTGCTTTGTTTCTTCACAGTTTCCATTTTTGGGGGGAGTCTTGCTAACAGTTTTTCAAAGAAATGTGCAGAGATATTTTTGCACACCTCCAAAGTTCAGTCCTAGAAGTTGTTGCGTTTTCTGGTTCTCACAATCCAAGTAACCTAAAACACCTTCAGTGATATTGAGGTCTGGACTGTCAATTGAACTGAGAACAGCAGCTTCTTGGTTTAATTTGCAGTACAAATCCATCAAAGTTTTATTTAAGTGCATGTGACTGAGTATGGGTCAATCCCATTTCTTATTGTTAACCCTACTCCTTATTTTACTAGTGAGTTATAAGGGTAGTGGTTGAAATCTTCCCCTATGAAATGGCACCCTCAAATAAAAAAGAACATTACTTCATGAACAGGCTACTAGCTCTGCTCTACAAACGACCCTTCCAGTCTGCAGTGGTAGCAGAGGAGGGTAACGTTCAGCAACCTCACTGCTGGGCTTTAGTTACATTTAGGGAATCATGTTAGCTTCATTAGGCAATTATTTATTATCGCCCACATCTAGTTCTTCAGTGATATGAAGTTGAAGTCAGATTTTCACCAGCTTCTTTTTGGAAATTTACTGTTCCATCTTTAATGGAGCAGCACTTCAGGCGTCAGTACTGCTGGACTATTTAAGGTGGAATGTGAAATTTAGCTAGATACCGAGACAGTGTACTTTTAGTGACTTTTTTTTATCCTTGTTATGAAGAATAGAACCATAATACGTTGAAACAGCATTAAACTAAGATAATACAGTGTTTATTGTATTTTTAACAGAAAATATTCACATTTGTGGGTTTCTTGGGTTGCTTACTCAACCATCTTGCCAGATTTTCTTTTTTTCTCATAACAGTGTGCTTCTGAAAAAAACTCCATTTGGAGGGATATGTAGCCCTAACACTTTGCCCAATCTATCGCAACAAAAATCAGGACATCCTACTCCTAGACATGAACACGCAAAACAGAGGGGTAGGGCTAAATGTTAGTGGCAAGGGATAAAATGGGAACAGGCCAGTAAATGGAACAAGTTGCTCTGTTGATTTGTTATTGTTTTAAGACAATGAATCTCCTAAATGGTCACTTTATATAAGGAAACATGTTCAAGAAAGAACTTGCTATGGTTTACTTTTGAAAATGTAAGGTATTTTAAGGTAAAGTAAGGTAATGTCATTATAAAATGTTGAAATTCACTAAATGACTAACTTCAGTCACTCATGGTACTACAAGCAGTCAAGCTAATGGCTACTGAAAAGTCATGTTTATACTCTCTAAATCTCTCTGATTTAATCAGCCTGTCTTTTTCCTGATGTAACCTGAAGAGGTTATTTGTAATTCTTCAGTAGATGAGAACCCTCATAGTGGTCTGGGGAGACCTCTGTTCACTCTCATTCACACCGAACACCTCTGAATCCCCAACTCTGACCTCCAATGCTGAAGCTCTGTGTTTAGCCCACGCAATTACTTTAAGGTGCTATGAGGATGAAAACAACACTCTTTACTCCTGCAGCATGTTGGATGTGAATTTTAATGATGATGTAGAAAAAAACTAAAATACACAATCTGATCTGCTGTGTTTCAACTGAACTGGGTACAGCTGGCCAAAGATGATGTAATTATTTTTTAGATTTTGGATTCCGTGATGTTCCAACTAGCAGCTGATATCTGACTCTCATCCTTGAAATAAGGCTTCATCAGGTGTTCTTTAGTAAAGATAATAGTTCTATATCGTCATAGAAGTCTGTGTTATCTCCTTTTTTGTATTTCACTGTTTTGGATAATTTGTAAAGTCTAGTAACGCTTTGAATTCTGTTCTGAAATTGTCTAAAATTACTTTTTCTTCTCCTGTAAAGTCATCATTTTGATGCTATGAGGTTTTGTTCCTACAGCAATGACATAAAACCCTGGCAGCGCAAAGAATCATTTCAATGCAAAAATGGTTCTTTGCTCAGTTAAATCTGTCTCCTCTTTAAGCCTCTTATAATTATTGTTTAATAATTTTTAACACAAGTATTTTAGCTGGCTAGAATAGTTTTCTACAGTTGTATTTTTTTACAGTCAGATTTACTTTGCACCAAATCAAATGGGAATTGGGTGTGTTCCTCTGTTGGACTGAGGTAAGTACATGTAAATAGAAGAAAGTAGTCTTGATAACAACAAAACTTCTGATTGGTGGACCTTAGAATTGTTTGTCTGATGTTTAGTAATAAGAGTGGTGAGTAATGTTTGTCTGATGATTGGTAATAAGAGCTGTGAGTAATGTTTGATGTTTGGTAATAAGAGTGGTGAGTAATGTTTGATGTTTGGTAATAAAAGTGGTGAGTAATGTTTGATGTTTGGTAATAAGAGCGGTGAGTAATGTTTGATGTTTGGTAATAAGAGCGGTGAGTAATGTTTGATGTTTGGTAATAAGAGTGGTGAGTAATGTTTGATGTTTGGTAATAAGAGCGGTGAGTAATGTTTGTCTGATGTTTGGTAATAAGAGCTGTGAGTAATGTTTGATGTTTGGTAATAAGAGCGATGAGTAATGTTTGTCTGATGTTTGGTAATAAGAGTAGTGAGTAATGTTTGTCTGATGTTTGGTAATAAGAGCGGTGAGTAATGTTTGTCTGATGTTTGGTAATAAGAGTGGTGAGTAATGTTTGTCTGATGTTTGGTAATAAGAGCGGTGAGTAATGTTTGTCTGATGTTTGGTAATAAGAGTGGTGAGTAATATTTGTTTATCTGATGTTTGGTAATAAGAACGGTGAGTAATGTTTCTTTATCTGATGTTTGGCAATAAGATCAGTGAGTAATGTTTATTTGATGTTTAGTAATAAGAGCAGTGAGTAATGTTTGTTTATTCAATTTTGATAATAAGAGCAGTTAGTAATGTTTGTCTGATTACCCCATATGACGGAAACCATCAGGACCCAGTTTCCCTCGCCTGGATTAGGGTTACCAAGGCCTCACCCTGGAGCCAGGAGCTATCAATTTACCGGCGTTCTACATTCCGAATCTCACCTATGGTCACGAACTTTGGAG
Source organism: Pygocentrus nattereri (assembly GCF_015220715.1). Taxonomy (NCBI): domain Eukaryota; kingdom Metazoa; phylum Chordata; class Actinopteri; order Characiformes; family Serrasalmidae; genus Pygocentrus; species Pygocentrus nattereri. The sequence goes on from NC_051226.1 coordinate 13,168,640, forward strand.
TAGTGACCGAAAGAACGAGATTGCGGATACAAGCGGCTGAAATGAGCTTTCTCCGCAGGGTCGCCGGGCTCTCCCTTAGAGATGGGATGAGAAGCTTGGCAATTCGGGAGAGGCTCGGAGTAGAGCCGCTGCTCCTCCACGTTGAGAGAAGCCAGTTGAGGTGGTTCGGGCATCTGGTAAGGATGGCCTCTGGACGCCTCCCTAGGGAGGTGTCCCAGACATGTCCGACGGTGAGGAGACCCCGGGGAAGACCCCGACATGTTGGAGGGATTATATCTATGACTGTTGGGAACGCCTTGGTATCCCTCTGCCCCTGCGACCCGAACCCGGATAAGCGGATGATGATGGATGGATGGAGTAATGTTTGTTTATCTGACGTTTGGTAGCAACAGCAGTCAGTTATGTTTGTTTACCTGTGTATTAAGCTTGAGCTGTGTCTGTCATGAGATGGGAGTTAGAGACAGCAGTCATGAAAAAAATATTATAATCATACACAGAAATAACACTGAATTGCCAGCTTATTTGGTAGAATTATCTCATTGGCCGTTTTATCAGAAACACCTAGGTTTAAAATATAGGTGTACAAATACAGACTTTAGCCCATCTTTTGCTGCCCAATTGATCTGCCTGTCAGCGGAAGGAGAACACCATAGCACCACCGCTGACCAGAAATTGTTGGACCATTCTCAGCACAGCACTGACACACACAGAGCCAAAATATCCAGTCAACAGTGGCTCTGGTCAGAAACTGTTTCAGGGCTACAGCAGTGGTTCTCAACACTGCTTTTGGAGAACCCCCTGCCCTGCACCCAACATACCTGATCCAACTAATCAGCTCTTTAACATGGCCTTCATGATTTGACGTGGGTGTGTTGGGAACAGGGGCACTACAGGATGGCAGTTGGGAACCTGTGGGCTGAAGAATGGCTAACACAAAGCATGCATCAACATATGTGCTTCAGTCTCTTAACTGTACACCAGCAAGATGGCAAAGTGCACCTATATAGTATAGTAGGTGTGCCTGATAAAATGGCTGATGAGTGTAGGTACAAGTTGCACTGGGTGGACCTAATAAACTGGTGACTAGATGTAACTAATACATAGTTTTTCACTGTTTTATTATGGATGGCAAAAGCAACTGATTATACCAGTTATGCCAATTATGCAGGTTGCTTAATTAGTAAGTGAGAATATGTAAAGAGTGGCCTGTAGCTAGCCTGGGCTAGTCCAGGAAGGCAGCCAGTCTGTCTGTCTAATCTACACTCCACATGCAGAGTGATCTGATGAGCAGAGAGGCGTTTAGCTATCCTCCCCGAGATGCTATCATTTTGATAAATTGCGCGCGGCAGAGGTCCAGTGAGAGCGGGGAAAGTGATGGTGATAATCAGTATCCTTGACTTGCTCCAGTGAGTTATGGAGGAAGGTGAAGCCCTCGAATGATGACTGAGGGAGAGAGAGAGGGAGAGCGAGAGTTCTCCAATCAGAGAACACTGCAGAGGAGGCGATGTTTCTGTCATCCTGAAGGCAGGGGTCCAATCTGAAGAGCCCCTGCTATTGCATTTTTTGCACAGAAAGAGGGCTACTCTTAGATGTTTAAAAAGCAGATTGCACCTCTTCACAATGTTTTAGAGGCGTCAGAATCAGTGAAAAAGGTTTTTTTTTGTCATTCTCTATTTGCATTATAGTAGCTTCAGCTATTATTTCCAGAATTAAATAGTGTTAACAGTTTGAAAGATTTGATGTAGTAAATTGAATCAAATATACCAGTTGTTCATTAACCATTAACCATTAAAACATAACCATTAGCATTTAACCATCAGTTATTACTCAGATAGGCACAAAATCACCTGTTTTTGGTTTAGAAATGCAAAGTTATTACTTTCTCTCGTTTCCACAAGCTTTCAGAACAGTGTTGTATCAATTCATAATCAACAGGCCAGTGATTCTAGCTGTGCTCAAAAATGTCTCATACAGTAGATCAGGCTGTGCTCTGTCCTCTGCCATGGTGTATATATTTATTCAGTTAATATATAGGGGCTATTGAGTCTGGATGCAGAAAGATGATAAAAGACAGAAGAAAGCATATGCCCCCCCCCCTTAATGTAAGATAGTGTGAAGAAATATTTCATTCCAAGCAGTTTTGGATAATTTCTTTTGGTCTGATATGTTCTATTTGATTTACATTGAGTTATACTGGCTATTCTCTTGTATTGGCTGGTTCTTTAAATTGGATCAAAATTCTAGTGTGTGACATTAAAGCAGTCAGCCACGAGAGGCAGTGCATTACTGCGATTTTATCACGGTAGGGGAAAACTCCCTTCTCTGTGATAAAATCACAGTAACACACAACCTCAAGTGGCTGATTGCTTTTATAAAACGGCTGCCATCGTTGCCGTGGCATAGTGATATACAATTCAGTTGTTGTGTTTACAACAGCTTTGAACGCGGCTCAGCCAATCAGATTTTTGGTCCGGAACTATCCATTACCAAACTAACCATTAACTCCACTCAGACTACCACATGTTGTTTAGAAAATGCAAAGTTACAATTACGTTTCTATG